>NW_021699571.1:0-28969 GCF_005190385.1 Monodon monoceros
TTGTATGGAAACACAAAAGACCCCGAATAGCTGAAGCAACCTAGAGAAGGTTAAATGGAGCTGGAGGAATCAGGCTCCCTGACTTCAGACTATACTACAAAGCCACAGTAATCAAGACAGTATGGTACTGGCACAGAAACAGAAATATAGATCAATGGAACAGGATAGAAAGCCCAGAGATAAACACACACACATATGGTCACCTTATCTTTGATAAAGGAGGCAGAATGTACAGTGGAGAAAGGACAGCCTCTTCAATAAGTGGTGCTGGGAAAATTGGACAGGTACATGTAAAAGTATGACATTAGATCACTCCCTAACATCATACACAAAAATAAGCTCAAAATGGATTAAAGACCTAAATGTAAGGCCAGAATCTATCAAACTCTTAGAGGAAAACATAGGCAGAACACTCTATGACATAAATCACAGCAAGATCCTTTTTGACCCACCTCCTAGAGAAATGGAAATAAAAACAAAAATAAACAAATGGGACCTAATGAAACTTCAAAGCTTTTGCACAGCAAAGGAAACCATAAACAGGACCAAAAGACAACCCTCAGAATGGGAGAAAATATTTGCAAATGAAGCAACTGACAAAGATTAATCTCCAAAATTTACAAGCAGCTCATGCAGCTCAATAACAAAAAAACAAACAACCCAATCCAAAAATGGGCAGAAGACCTAAACAGACATTTCTCCAAAGAAGATATACAGACTGCCAACAAACACATGAAAGAATGCTCAACATCATTTATCGTTAGAGAAATGCAAATCAAAACTACAATGAGATAGCACCTCACACCAGTCAGAATGGCCATCATCAAAAAATCTAGAAACAATAAATGCTGGAGAGGGTGTGGAGAAAAGGGAACACTCTTGTACTGCTGGTGGGAATGTGAACTGGTACAGCCACTTTGGAGAACAGTATGGAGGTTCCTTAAAAAACTACAAATAGAACTACCATATGACCCAGCAATCCCACTACTGGGCATATACCCTGAGAAAACCATAATTCAAAAAGAGTCATGTACCAAAATGTTCACTGAAGCTCTATTTACAATAGCCAGGAGATGGAAACAACCTAAGTGCCCATCATTGGATGAATGGATAAAGAAGATGTAGCACATATACACAATGGAATATTACTCAGCCATAAAAAGAAACAAAATTGAGCTATTTGTAATGAGGTGGATGGACCTAGAGTCTGTCATACAGAGTGAAGTAAGTCAGAAAGAGAAAGACAACTACCGTATGCTAACACATATATATGGAATTTAAGAAAAAAAAGTCATGAAGAACTAAGGGGTAAGACAGGAATAAAGACACAGACCTACTAGAGAATGGAATTGAGGATATGGGGAGGGGGAAGGGTAAGCTGTGACAAAGCTAGAGAGTGGCATGGACATATATACACTACCAAACGTAAAACAGATAGCTAGTGGAAAGCAGCCGCATAGCACAGGGAGATCAGCTCGGTGCTCTGTGACCACCTAGAGGTGTCGGATAGGGAGGGTGGGAGGGAGGGAGACGCAAGAGGAAAGAGATATGGGAACATATATATATGTATAACTGATTCACTTTGTTATAAAGCAGAAACTAACACACTATTGTAAAGCAATTATACTCCAATAAAGATGTAAAAAAATATATATATATATTTAAGTAAAAGACTTTAATGCACTAATACCTTTAACAAAAAATGGGAATCAGCACACCCATTAGAATAGCTTTTAGCTAAAAGAAAACAAACAGAAAATAACAAGTATTATACAAATATGTGAAAAATTGGAACCCATGTGTACTGTTTTTTTTTTAACTTGAAACATATGCTTTATTACTACTCTAGATTTAGCATCATCTTTTTAGAAATGATAACTTGTTTTACTATTTTTTTTATATTTCCATTTAATATTTGGAAACACAGAAGTATTACATGAAACATTGCCAAATATTGCACAAAACATTTGGATCACTCATTATATGTGTGTGTATTTATCTTTGTGTATGTGCTTCCCACCCTTTCACTTTTCAAAGGTTTTGGCTTTTTTTTTATTTTAAATTTTATATTGTAGTACAGTTGATTAATAATGTTGTGTTAATTTCAGGTGTACAGCAAAGTGATTCAGTTATACATATACATGTATTTATTCTTTTTCAAATACTTTTCCCACTTAGGTTATTAACAGAATATTGAGCATAGTTCCCTGTGCTACACAGTAGGTCTTGTTGGTTGTCTATTTTAAATATAACAGTGGGAACATGTCAATCCCAAACTCCCATTCTATCCCCGCCCCCCCAGACTTTCCCCTGTAACCATAAGTTCATTCTCCAAGTCTGTGAGTCTGTTTCTGTTTTGTAAATAAGTTCATTTGTTGTTTTTTTTTTAGATTCTGCATATACGCAATATCATATGATATTTGTCTTTCTCTGTCTGACTTACTTCACTTAGTATGGTAATCTCCAGGTCCATCCATGGAACCCTTGTGTACTGTTGACAGAATGTAAAATGGTACAGTTGCTGTGAGATACAGTATGGTGGTTCCTTAAAAATCTAAAAATAGAATTGCCATATGATCAGCGATTCTAGTTGGGTATATACCTCAAAGAAATGAAAGTAAATAAGTTCATTTGTTTACACATTACTATATATAAAATAGGTAACTAATAAGGACCTACTGTACACCACAGGGAACTCTGCTCAATACTCTGTAATGGTCTATGTGGGAACAGAACCTAAAAAGAGTGGATATATGTATATGTATAACTGATTCACTTTTCTGTACATCTGAAACTAACACAACATTGTAAATCAACGATACTCCAATAAAAATTAAAAAAATAAAAAGAAATGAAAGTAGATTCTTGAAGAGACAGCTGTATGCTCATGTTCTCAGCAGGATTATTCACAATAGCCAAAAAAGTAGAAGCAACCTAAGTGTCCACTGATTGATGAGTGAATAAATAAAATGTGCTATATACCTAGAACAGAATGTTATTCAACTTTAAAAAAGAAGGCCATTTTGACACATGATTCAACATGGACAAACCTTGAAGACATTATGCTAAGTGAAATAAGCTAGCCACAAAAGGACAAATACTGCGTGATTTGACTTATATGAAGTACCTGCAGTAGTCAAGTTCATAGAGACAGAAAGTAGAATGGTAGTTTCCAGGGCCTGGCAGGGAGGAGGTAATGAGGAGCTATTCTTTAACGGGTACAGTGTTTCAACGTTACAAGATGAAAAATGTTCTGGAGATGGAGCATAGTACTGGTTACACAACAACGTGAAAATAATGCCACAGAAAGGTACACTTGAAAATGGTAAATTTTGTTACGTATATTTTACAACAATTTAAAAAAAGCAAAAAAGAATCAAATTAAGTGTTCCATAAATTAATAAAACTATGAACATTCAAATAATGAAATATTTACGTATTTTCTATATATTCCCCCAAAATGTCCTCACTACTGTAATTATAAATATACATTTGGTAAGTAAAATAAATGAGACCCGAAATTCTTTTAAAAGGTAAGATAAGTGGAGTAGGCTTCCTTTGTAGACCTCTTCTGATGGTGAAGCAGATGTTTCCTAAGGCATGACTGGCTCAAGGGAACTGCAATTTCAATGAAGCAAACTGAAAATGATTCTCTGGATAGGTTCTATGGAGGGGGGGCGGGGAACTGCCTCTTTGTAGACGAGCAAAGATCTGAAACATGACCGTTAGGGCATATGTTTCATTTTCTCCCCCAGGGCAGCTAACAAATTTGTAGAAGAAGCTGTTCTAACCTCATGTATGTAATTCTGCCCCTGAGACTGAATCTGCATATGAAAACTCAGTCCCAATAATGAAACACATCAAGCTGCTGAGACTACAATGCCTGTAAGGAAAACGTTGAAGGCTTTATAACTTTTCAGAATTCCCTAGAGAGAAAAAGAAAATTTAAAAAAACCTTCCCTTTATTATCTGGTCACTATTCACAACCTTATTTGCTAATAGAGTGGGTGGTCCATTATAATCAGATCTCATTTTCTGTTTTATGACTTTATATAGAACCTACTTTGAATTCATATTATGCTGGGTGAAGAACTACATCATGTTTGTCTCTTTTGGATTATTCTGTTTTAATGTTTGCTTATTAACATTTCATAAAACATGGGGTTTTATTATTCCATTCTTCACACCCAATTTGTAAAATTTTTAAACATCAGCTTCTGAAAACATAGACATTATATCTATTGAATGAACTGATGAAACATTATAGAAGTGTTCTAAAAGAGCCAAAGACACATCCTAACAATTAATACAATTGTTTTCATTTAAAAGTCCTAACACTGGAGAGTTTGAAAGTATTCCATAGCTAAAAAAAAAAAAAAGCTGTGAAACTCCAATTATTAGTGGTTCTCTCCCATCAGGCCCAGTTTAAATTTAAGGCATTTCAGCCATCAGTGGCAACGACTATTACCTTTGAAACATTGCTATAGATGCTGCAGTTGATTTAACATCAAGAAGTCTAACCGTCCTACATTTGTTCATTTAGGCATTCATTCTGTATATATTAGCTGTTATAAAAGCATTAAAAGATATAATTTATCATTTTCAAGAACAGAACGGAAAGCAATGCTTATTTTGCATGGCAGCAAATCACAAGAGATAACATGCAAAGAGAGAAATACAAAAAGTAACATACATTGCTCAGCTCAATTTCTGAAAAGCCCATTTCCTTGAGAGGATGCCAAGTTATAGCTGTCTCTACCAGCAGAAGGGGACATTTTATGCCATTTAATAACATTTTCAACTTTTTTTCCACCAGGAGACCAAAATTCAGTAAAGATAAACCTCACAGTTCCCAAAACACAGAGAATATTAAAGCCAACAGACCCAATAAACTCACAGGAAAGACCATCATTGTGCTATAATGGTACAACAAAGGCTGTTACAAATGTAAATTAATTACACACACACACACTTTAACTTGTAGCCTTAAGCCAACTGTGGCCAGCATCTATGACGTAGTGTATTCTAATATGATTCAAAGTCTACCTACATGGGTAGATCATCTCCCTTACTGAGGACTCAAAGTAGGGAATGGAGAAGATGATTCCTAGATCTTACCTATTTATGTGTCTTCTAAATTTCCAATGTTCATCTTGGGTAAACAGTCCTATAGAATCCCCTACCACTTAAAGTCCATGGATGCAAGGAAGGCATTACTGAAGTCGAATTCAGCAAATCTATATTAAATTAATAATATTTAACAGGAATGAAATAACTGGTATGGGAATTGTGGCTTGGTTTCCTTTTGAACCTGGTATGTTTTTTCTATTATCATTCTGAATATATTACACAATGGAAGCTGTTAAAATTGCATCTGCTCCTACAACAATGAAAACCCTTCTCTGTGCAGTAGATACATTAACAGACTTCAGGTGTCAGTTTCTAGATGGGGCTTTGGAAAAGATAAACCACTAAATAGATTCCTAGGAGTCCCTAAAAGACAAAAGCATCTTCATCATACATTTTAACACTTGATTCAAACATAAAGCCATTCATTATTCCTCACTAGATAATGCTTTAGTTATGACTAACCAAGTTGTAACACTTATTTGATGGGTAGTTATAGTTTCACATCTATTTTTAACGATTTGTATGTGGTTAATAGTGCCAACAAAAATAAAGCTCAATATAACCAAGTCCCTATTTTTGAGGAGATCAAAATAAATGGACAGTACCTTTAAAAACTAATTAAATACTTTTAAAATTATAAAGAATGATATTCATATTCAGAGATCACAATTTGAGCCTTATGCTTAGAGACGATTAAAAGAGAATAACTGCATATCGATTTTTTAGAAACTACTCTCATGTGAACAGAAACTGTCACGTTGAAATCATACACTGCGAAATATACCCAATGATTCTACCAAGTATATACACAAACAAAATATATAATATCCTTATTAATTTTTAGACATCATGCAGATTCTGCATTAATCATAATTTATAAAGCAGTTTTACATACATTATCTTATTTTGTTCTTATACCAATCCTATGAAGAATATTAATATTCACATAAAACAAATGTAAACATCATAAGTGTCATTAACTTTTTGACCTAGATGTACTATAGAGATTTCCTAAGTCTCTAATAGATGTGAAATGTAAGGATAAGAGAAATTGAATGATTTGCCAAAGATCAATCTGCTAGTTAGTACCAGAGATAGGTTTGACACAATGGGATGTCCTTTTCACTATACCAAGTTACTTTAACTGGAAAATAGTGTTTACTCCATCACTTCTATAACGTACTACCAAGAAGTATTTCATCCAACTTTAAGAAATATCCACTTCTGCTCCATGTTAATGTTCCACCCCACACACACCCCTCTCAACTTTATCCATGTTAACTATACCTATTTAGCAGTTAATTCCCAGACAAGATCTCTTATTAGGTGCCCTCTCCCATATAACAGATCCAAGTTTCCAACTCCTTCCTGGATATTTTTATGTGAATTTCTTTTTGACATATCAAGGCCAAGAAGATCAAAACTAGGTTCATTACCTAAAAGTACTCTTTACCTGGGTGTTTTGCTATCTTACTTATGGTCATGTTCTATCTACAAGAAGAGGTAAAAATTCTCAGAATCACCTGCAGTATATGCCTCTAATTGACATCCAAAGTTTATGCACTCATCCTCGCATTTCCGCATTCTTTTCCCACTCTATGTTTATTTCTGCTTCCATAAGCCTAGCCCTCATCCTCCTTTGACTGAATCATTATATTAACTTGCTTATTGATTTCTCTACCTCTAGTCTTCTTCCTTTTCAAGTCATCAATCAATGGGCTGCAGAATTAATATAAAACACAACTAAATAATTCATGAACATACTGTTACATACAGAAGTAAAAACTCTGGCTAATTATAGTAAAATATTTTATTGAGTATATCAAAAGTATGGAAACCAGAATCACAGGTGCCCCCAGTGGTTTGTACCCCCTGGGTTCTGTGTCTTATACAGTTTCCTCCCATAGTGAATAAGGCTGATCTTTGTAACCAATCAGATATTGTGGAAATGACGGTGTATGACTTTTGTGACTAGGTCATAAAAAATATTCTGGTTTCTGCCTTGCTTTCTCTTGGATCACTAGTTTTGGTGGAAGCCAGCTGCCATGTTTTGAGGATATTCAAGCAGCCCTATACAGAGGTCCATGTGGTAAGAAACTGAGGTCTCCAGCCAACAGCCAGCTCTAACATGCTGGGCATGCAAGTGAGCCACCTTAGAAGTGGATTCTCTTGCACCAGTTAAGCCTTCAGATGGCTGTAGTTCTACGAACATCTTGACTTCAATCTTAAGGAGATCCTGTTCCAGAAGCATCCAGTTAACCCATTCCCCGAATTTTTGACCTGACAGAAACTGTGAAAGAATAAATGTTTATTGTTTTAAGCCACTAGGTGAGGTGTTTTAGTATTTTTTTTAGACAGCAATGGATAATTAATACAATGAGAGCTTTAATTTCCTGGGGAACATTATGTAGCAATAAGATATCCTGGATAGAGAATCAAAACATGGGTGCTAGGTAAGAGACAGTAGAAGCAAATGCTGTATAAAGCACTCTACAAGGAGATAAAGAAAAAGAAGGTCATTCTGCAACCTGCATTCCCATGTAAAAATCCACTTTAAACAGCCTTTTCCCAGAGTCCATTTTATTCCATACATGGTTAATGTGTATGCTACAAGTGAAATAGATATTGTCAAAACCTGGGTTGATCCTAAATAAGAAAGACCTGCCAAGTCACATGTTGCTCTTACTTGTGTATTTATTGAACATCTGTTTGAGATACTAACAAATAAACAACAAAATGATTTGGCTCTACAATGAAAACAAGACAATTCCTCTTCTCTGTTTTGAAATCCAGTTGGTAAAGGGTTCTATCTCTAAAAATTTACGGCGAAAATAATATTTGAATATCTTAAGTAGCTGTAAATTAAAATAAACATGTGCAAATTATCCTAACATATAGACCAGGGTTTCCCAAGTTCTGCTCTACATACACATTCTTTGTTGCAGGTGGCTTTCCCCCGTACTGTAGGATGCTTAGCACATCTCTTGGCCTCAATTCACCAGATGCCAGTAGGACCATTCTCTCTACTGCTCCAAGTCATGCTAATAAAAAATGTTTGCAGACATCATCGACAAGCGTTCCTGGGAGGGCAAAATCACCCTTGGCTAAGGACCACAGTTACAGATTCCAGGATGTAATGTAATTTATAAGCATTTACTGGAGAAATTTTTTTTTTTTTCCAGCAAGTTGGAATGTTCCCATCTGTTCTGTAGCACTTCATACTTTAGGATAAGATTTAAGGAAAATCCAGAACATTCAGTTTGGATTTTCTGATTAAAAAGTCTGAGGCCATCTGCCATAGTTATAGTCATCTGCCAGACTGTCACAACAAATGATCAGCCCAATGTTAGGAATCAACATGAAAAAATATTTTTAGAGATGGGTGTTTGATGTCTTTATTGCAGAAGATAAAGAAAGCTCTTAATTAAACACACACACATACACACATAGGTACTCTGGAAAAAGCAGTCATTCCTTTTCTGTACTTCTAGTAGTTTCCCAAATGAACTGTAAATATTATTTAGGAAAGAAGAAAAGTAATGACCTTTAAGCAACAGGGATGAGAGAAATCACTATCCAGGTCTGTTTTGTTGAAACCTTCAAACTTGACCGAGCAATATTCATCACCTAAATTAGCCAAAGGTCTTAAATAAATTTGAGGGCAGAAACTGCTTTAATAATGGCCTTTAAAAAGGCCTTAAGATCTTATTTTATTTTATACATGTAAAATAAAATACACATGTAAAATGTAAAATTATGTGATTCTCTCCTACTTAATTAGACTTATAGATATTTCTGCCATGGAATGTTTTGCTGTGGCACATGTGGCTACAGAAAAGGAGAGGGGGGCTTCCCTGGTGGCACAGTGGTTGAGACCGCCTGCCGATGCAGGGGACGCGGGTTCGTGCCCCGGTCCAGGGGGATCCCACATGCCGCGGAGCGGCTGGGCCCGTGAGCCATGGCTGCTGAGCCTGCGCATCCAGAGCCTGTGCTCCGCAACGGGAGAGGCCACGACAGTGAGAGGCCTGCATACCGCAAAAAAAAAAAAAAAAAAAGAAAGAAAGAAAAGGAGAGGGAATGATTTCTGCAGTAAGAGGGACTTCTTTGAAATATTACAAAGTATTTGAGATACTTTTCCATAACGAATGATTAAATTATATAAGTTTTTCCGCTTTAATGACTGGGGAACACCTATTTCATTGAAATCTTGATTATGAAAATTTAAAAGAAGCTACTTTTGTTTTAGTTATGGTTCCTGCATAATCAAACTGTAACATAATGATTTGAGTGTTCATAATTTATTTCCTCGTAAAGGAAACATTAGTAGAGGGATGGGAAAGTGAGACACAGAATGGGGGGTGGGGGAGCCAATAAAGGACACATGGTTAAACTAGCTGTCACACAAAGCAACTGAAGCTTAAACTCACTAGGGAAACTCGGAGAGCCAATATAGAATTACTGGTTCACTGTCATCTGCTGAGGGGCAACTGGGGTACTTGTACACCAGTCCTCACTGACTGTTGTTTGAGGGCTACTGCAAGAACATTAAGCATGTTTGACCTCCTCCACAGGCAGAGAAAGCAGACTTCAGTGGCCAGAGGAGGCCCTCAGACAAATAAATACAGAACTGGGCAGTTAGAAGTCAAACAGCTAGTGAGTGAGAGAAGACAGACAGGTGGGGAGCTAGCTGCATCTGCTGATTTGTCATGGCTATTATACAATAAATACCATAGTCAAGAAGTGTCAAGGCAATATTGCCTGCTTAATTAGATATACCTGTATATTTGCAAAGAGGAAATGTTTGTCTTTCCATATTGAAGATGCGATAAAAATATCCCTTTAGGAGAATCCAAATGAACTACAAAATGCAAAAAACAATTCCTCCTTCGGTTTATCAGTTAATTAATATAGGCCGTAACTACCCATTTGTTACCTGTTCTTTTTTTATAAAGTATATAATTTTTTTAAAGATAAAGAAGTTTTAAAAATCCCTGTTGACTGAAAATTACAGCATTAACAAATTTAAATTGCACAGAAAGTTACAAAATAAAAGTCAATACCTCCTCCTCTGAAACCAAGCTCTCTCCCTAATCTTGCTAAAGAAAGCTATTGTTAATATTTGTTTGTTATTCCTTCCAGAAACCCATATATATGTATTTATTCTATTCTGACTGGGGTTCTTTAGTGCTTCCTGAATCTTAGGAGATACATCTTTCATCAATTCTGGAAAATTTCCAACCAATATTTCTTCAAATACTGCCATATGAAATTCCAATTAGATATAGGTTAGATCAACTCTTTTTTCCTTCCAATGTGCCTTAACCTCTTCCGTAATTTCCAACTTTTTGCTCCATTAAATTAAATTTCTTCACCTTCTTCCAGTTAACTAATTCTTTATTCATCCATACCTAATCTGCTCTTAATTAATCCACTGAATTCTTAATTTCAATTACTACTATTTTTGTTTGTTTCTAGGTTTACCTCCTTCCCTTTCAAATATCCCTCTTCCTCTTGGATAGTAACTGTTTCTGTTTTCAGAAGTTTTCACTCCATATTGCATTTTTCAATCATTCTAAGCATACTTTTATAGATCGGGGCCAATTTCATGTAGTGAATAATAACGTCTGTAGTGTCTCTTGAGCCTTAGTCAATTTTTATGTGTATATTGCAAACAGAATATTGTGAGCAAATATTCAGACTATAGGAATACTGTAAATTCTGGGTTTGTGGTGACTTTTGCCAAGTACTTCAAGGAACTCAAAAGAGACCGCTATAAATTAACTTCTCACATTATTTAGGTAGTACAATTTTGAACTTTAAATATATGAAATAGAGACCTATGATTATACCCCTCTTTTTGCAAGGGTTTATAGCTCTTCGCATGTCTGAACTTTATGTGGGAAGTCTCAATTCCAATTGCCTACCCCTTCTATTTCCATTGCCTTTTCTCCTGTCCTCAGCTTCTTACAAAAATCCAAGTTCCCTGATTATTAAGTTTGTATACTACCCTTCACTGTAGGGTTCACAACTCTGAATTGCAGTATCATTTTATTTCTGGCCCTTCAAATTTCCTTTTCATTCTTGTGCGCTCACCCCTACTTTCAATGTTAGACTACATTTTATTGAGCATTTACATTTTGTGTAAGGAGGTCTTTCATGATATGCAGTATTTCACAGTGTGTGAAATATTCTCTGATTCCATCTACTCATTCCCACTTTTACCTGCTCTTTTTCTTCACTGTTTTAATCCTGTCCCTCAAATATCTCCTATTCCTTTGGCACATTATGTGCCCCTAATTGCTTTTATTTCTTCCATATTCATGATTATTAAAATAATGTTCTAATAAGTACTTTAAATTCACTCTAGTTTCTATATTTTATATCATATCCCAAACATTTAATATATCCTACCCTGAACTGAACTTCACATACAGTTGCTATCAGTTTGCCAAGTCTTAACGAAGAACGTAATTCGCTAATCTTTTGCTCTACAAAACAAAACAAAGAAGAAACAACAAGCACAAAAAACCTCTCTCAAAATTCAAATGTGTTAATTTGTAATCTTTAATTAATTCAACTTTCACTAAACCTTGGAGACGTTTTTCTGCTTTCCCCTCAATGTCATTCCAATTTCAATCTGAAGTAATTTCCTTTAAAGAGGTTTATCCATGACGGAGTACCTCTGCATATTAATTCATTTATTTCTCTCTTCTCAAAAAATAACTTGTTTTACTTATTATTTCCTTTTATTTTGAATGTTCAATTGTTCTTTCCCCAACAGATCCTTCATCACATTGTAGAATGTTTTGTTTATTATTTATATTCACTCTTCTCCCACCTCTACACTGTGACAGACACTGGACCAACCATACAAAAGCCATCATTAACCCTACTCTTCCTTACCCTCCACTATAATAGAGACAAGCAAACCAAATTACTCCACTGTGTATTCTCCCTTGCAGACATGAATAGCCATGTTACAGGGCTGTGGCCAAACAAATATAGCCAGAAAACCCTGAGGGAAAGATTCCCTCATTAAAAAGAAAGGCAGGGGACTTCCCTGGTGGTGCAGTGGTTAAGAATCCGCCTGCGAACGCAGGGGACACGGATTCTATCCCTGCTCTGGGAGGATCCCACATGCCGCGGAACAACTGGGCCCATGTGCGACAACTACTGAGCCTGCGCTCTAAAGCCCACAAGCCACAACTACTGATCCTGCACACCCTAGAGCCCGTGTGCTGCAACTCCTGAGCCCACGCGCCACCACTACTGAAGCCCGCACGCTCTAGGGCCTGCGTGCTGCAACTACTGAGCCCGCGTGCTGCAACTTCTGAAGCCCACGTAGAGCCTGTGCTCTGCAACAAGAGAAGCCACCGCAATGAGAAGCCCGCACACCGCAAAGAACAGTAGTCCCCACTCACAGCAACTAGAGAAAGCCCGCGCAAGGCAACAAAGACCCAACGCAGCCAAAAAAAAAAGAAAGGTAAAACCTTGCAAGGAGAAGTAAGTTTTCTTTCTTTGTGCCTCCCACTTTCTGCCTGGAACGTGGTTGTTCAGTCTACAGGTGCAGCAGCTAGCTGCCTTGCAATTGCTGTGACCTTACAAAAAAATGCTAATAACGGTGAAGTAAAAAAGCAAAAGGCACCTGAGACCTTAATATATTTTTTCAGCCACAGAACTCTCTGGATGCTAGAGAATACTCATTAAAAAACAAACAAACAAAAACTACTGTAGTCTGACTTTTGTTACTTGCAAACCAATATATTAAATGCCTTTCTTTGGTATCTCCCTCCCTCCACACCCAGCTGACAAAAATTAAAACATTAAACAAACTATATATGCTTGCTAATCTTTATTTTGTCACCAACCATCCACACAATGCAACGGCTACAAACTGGTGGCCCTCAGGGCATGTTAGTGCCAAGAGTTACCTGCTTGGCTCTAAACAGTTTATATAAATTTTAAATTAATCACCAGCACTTAAGCATTAGAAAATGTTAAATTTTAAATTTCTGGGTTCATCAAAACATAAAAAGAGTAGGGAACACTGGACTGACCCATACTTCCTGAGAGCAACACAGGTGAAGTTGTATAACGGCTGCTTTTGAAACTGAAGCGAACAATACAATGGAGAAAAGACAGTCTTTTCAACAAATGTTGCCGGGATAGTCACATAAAAAAAAAAAGAATCTAGACACAGACCTTACACCCTTCCCCAAAATGAACTCAAAATGGATCACAGATATAAATGCAAAACACAAAACTATAAAACTCCTAGAAGATAACATAGGAGAAAATGTAGATGACCTTGGGTGTAGTGATAATTTTTTAGATACAACATCAAAGGCACAATCCATGAATGAAATAATTGATAAGCTGAACTGCATTAAAATAAAAAATGTCTGCTCTGTGAAAGACAATGTGAAGAAAATAATACACGTCACAGACAGGGAGAAAATATTTTCAAAAGACACTGTTGATAAAGAACTATTATCCAAAATACACAAATACCTCTTAAAGTTCAACATTAAGAATTAAAAACCTGATTAAAAAATGAGCCAAAGACACAGATGGCAAATAAGCATATGAAAAGATGCTCCACATCACAAGTCCTTAGGAAATTACAAATTTAAATAACAACCGAATACTGCTACACACCTATTTGAATGGCTAAAATCCAAAACACCGACAATGACAATGCTAATTTCTAGTGAGAATGTGGAAGGAGAGTAACTCATTGTTGATGGGAATGAAAAACGATTCATTTACTTTGAATGACAGTTTGCCTGTTTCTTAAAAAACTAAACAAACTCTTACCATATGATCCAGTAATCAACTCCTTAGTATTTTTACACAAAGGGGTTGAAAACTTAGGTTCACACAAAAACCCACAGACGGATGTTCCACAGACGGATGTTTACGGCATCTTTATTCATAATTGCCAAAATCTGGCCACAACAAAAATGTCCTTCAGTAGGTGAATACATAAATAAAATGTGGTACATCCAGACAATGGAATATTACTCACTGTTAAAAAGAAATGAGCTATTAAGCCATGAAAAGACGTAGAGAAGATTTAAATTCACATTACTTAATGAAAGAAGCCAATGTGAAAAGGGTACATACTGTATGATTGCAACCATATGACATTCTAGAAAAGGCAAAATTATGGAGACAGTAAAAAGATTGGTGGTTGCCACAGGTTAGGACAGGCGGAACACAAGATATTTAGGGCAGTGAAAATACTCTGTGTGATACTATAAAGATAGATGCATATCATTACACATTTATCAAAACACAGAATTTACAAAAAGAATGAATCCTAACGTAGCCCTAAATGAACTATATGGACTTTGGGTGATTATGACGTGTCAATGTAGGTTCATCAATGGTAACGAATGTACCACTCCTGGTGGGCAATGTTGATAGTGGGGGTGACTGTGAGTTTGTGAGGGTGACGGGGTATATGGGAACTCCTCGCACTTTCCACTCAATTTTGCTATGAACCTGAACATGCTCAAAAAAACAGTCTATGAAAACAACTGAAGTGAGCGCTATCCTCCAGGTCATTACCATCCTTACCTAGTCAGCTCTGTCCACTTGCATCACATGCCTGCCCTCCATGGGCATTTACCACTTGCAGTCTGGATTCTGTCTTCACTGATCAACTAATCTCAATAGCCTTTTCTTAGTTCTTAATCTCTTCAGTTTCTTTGGGAACACTGTCACTTCTGAGCACCCCTTCTTCTGTTGTGTACGCTCTCCTCCTCAGTCTCCCCTAATGCTGTATTCTCTTCCTTGGTTTCTGTTCCTGCTCTTGCTCCAAAGATGTTGCCCTAGGATCTTTCATCTTCTTTTCTGTCTCTATACATTCTCAGTCTGCTGTACTAGAGAATCACTCAGAGTGGAACAGTGTTTCCACACTCGTAACTTCCATTCTCACTACTCATGAGCACTCTGAAGCACCAGTTCCAGACTGCCAGTGCCTTTTGGAATATCCAGTTGAACATCCTGCAGTCACTGCAAAGTCCATACATCCAAAACCAAGTTCATTATCTTCCCTACAGAGTAGGTTTCTTTCTCTGTTTCCCCTCTTTTTTAATGACACCACCATCCTACAAGTTTTTATTTGACCTATGAACAATCTTTTGCATCTAATCCTTCCCAATGATTTCTATAAGCCCACTGTATTTGTCATCAATATCTCTTGCCTGTATTACTGCAGTCATGATGCAGCCACCTTTAGTATTCTACTGTTCTTTCTTGATGATTCTGCCACATTAATCTTAAAACAGAAATTTAATAGTTACTCTCCTACTGAAATACCTCAACTGTTTTTCAACTGCTTAATTTTATCTGGCATGTGTCACTCTGTAGTCTGGCCCAAATCTACTGACTAGATTTCTATTTCTAAGGTATTCAATATTCCCTGTACATTCCCCCGATTTTTTTTACTGAGAGCCTCTTGGTATTATTCACTGCTGGGAAAATGTCTTCCCTTCAGCTTCTACACAAGCCATGTATGCCCACACATACTATTCAAGGCCTAGCGTGTCTTTTTAAACTTTTAACAATTATTCGAGTGCAGGCAATGGGACATGCTCTTTCTTAGACATTGATAAAGAAGACAGTGTGGAGACTAGAGTGTGTCACAGAGCTGTGGGTAAATTCACAGGCTCTGGAGTCAAGCTGCCTTTATTCACATCTTAATTCTATCACTCACTTGGAGTTTTTAAGTCTTTTGTGACTGGGTTTCATTACCTGTAAAATTCAGATAATAATATAATGAACCACTGTTGCTCTGAAGACTAAATGAGTTAATACTTAGCACTGAGTAGTAACAAACTAAGTACCGAAAATAATAAGTTGTCGATAAATGTTAGCTGTTGTTATTGCTATAGTCTCGTGAGGTAAATCATACAAGAAGCAAGAAGTTATATAGCAATAAGTGCAATGAAAAACATTAAACTGAGTGATTTACCAAATATCAATAGTAATTCAGGGTGAGGAGACAGATTGGATGGTCAGGGAAAGGCTCTTTGAACAGGTGACAGTGGAGCACTGACCTGAATTACCAAATGCACCCAATTCCCCATAGATCCAAAGGCAGGCTTACTAGGCCGAGGGAATAACAAAGTGCAAAGGCCTGAAGTGATGTGTTTGAACAACATAAAGGCCAGTGTGCCCGGAACTTCGTTGAGCAACATAGAAAGAGATAAGAGATTACATCAGAAGGATGGATGATTAACCAATCGTGTAGGGCACTGCAGTCCACTGTAAATGGTTATGCTTTTAGTCTACAGGAAAAGGGAAGCCCTTGGAGTATTTTAAGCAAGAGCATGCATGATCACTGGGACTGCTATATGGAGGGCAAAAATGGAAGAGGGAAGACCAGTTAGGAGGCCACTGTAGTCCACCAGAAAAGAGAGGATGATACCTCCAAATCCTCTTTTCCGAGTAGATAAATCTTTGTCTTTTAAGAACCAACCCCCAAAATACCTTTGTTTTAAAAACTCTCCTGATCTTGCTTTAAACTGCCATTTATCTGTACTTCCCTTATGGCACTTGGTGTATAATTACTCATTTGAGTGCACTTCTTCCTAAGTATCCTCCAAGCTCCTTATGAGCAGGATTTAAGTGATATGAACTTCTGGGTGTCCAACTTTGCATCATAAATATTTGCTGGAGAAAGTAAATTTGTATATGTAATTTTGCATCTCTAGAATCAATACTAAAATACTATAAAATATTAATAACAAAATCTTTGTTCTGCATTGATATTTTTCTTCCAATAATTATTTGAAAATTAAATCTTTGGAGATACAATGAGAGGAGGCAAGGAGATACAAAAAGTGTACTGAAATAGATTATAAGGAAGTAAAGATATTTTTGGAAGTCTAAAAGGGGAAAATTAAATATTTATTGACTTCCTAATCAGAGTCAAAAAAGCAGACATGACTCAGCTAAAACTGCTTAGTGTTTTATAATGAGGGCAACCAAACTGTTGGGGGTTGAAAATCAAATTAAACAGCTCAAATACTGCTATACTGTACAAAAAATAAAAATAAATAAAACAAGAAAGGACTGGTGCTCACTGTGGTATATGATAACCAATATTGTTGAGACAATACAATAATTACACACTCTAAGGGAAGTGAGTTGTAACATATCTTTAGAGTGGCAACATTTACACAGAAGGAACAGTAAGAGCAATTGTATAAAGATTTGAAGGAGCTTCAGAAAATAACAGTTCCTTAGTTTGCAATAGAATGGCTTCATACTCAGCCCTTCAAATTGTTATATGTTGGTGCATTTCCTGTTTTAGCACAACAACAAAAAATTAAAGTTTATAAAGTAAGACCTTCCTAATGAGAGATAAAAGGAGCATTTCTGCATGAGGAAATTAAAAATTACATTGTTTCCACTTAAAATTCTCCTAATATTGTAAAAACTTTGAAGAATATTAGGCTGACAAATACTGATAAAAATATGATAATTTAATGTCTAGAAAAGCTTTTACCAAATGATTTTTAAGATTTTTAGATTCAGTTACACATATATATGTATATACATATAAATGCCAAAAATATATATTATTACAAATTTATAAAAATAAAGTACATATAAAGACTGGCAGACAATAGTCATTCTGACAAGTCAGTAAGACAATAAGTAATTTTTTTTAATTTCTGTAATTTTTTATTCAAGAAATAAAATTTTAAATAAACATTTTTCCACTGGGTTGAGTACTCACAAATCTCACTGCTGTCACCATTTCTTTAAAGCACAAAACCCATTCTACACATCCCCTTGTATTCTACTGTAACATGCAATCATGCTTCTAATATTGTGAAGAATGAAAAATAGTGAGGAAGGTTGAAAATCAAGCCATGTATAATTTTCTTATCTACTATAAATTTACAACATCAAAATAAAACTATATTTGAACGTTTTATTTCTGCAGACAACTTTAATAATATGTATTTAATTAACCTGGTAGGACACAGACTAGTCAATACTAATAAACACAGTACAAATAAATATATAGTAATATACAAGAAAAACAAATTATAAATAAATAATATATAAACAAATATAGTTTGAGATTACAGCCTAAAACCTTGAAGTCTGCATGACTCAGCAGCTTGTTCTGATTATCACTGAGAGTCCTCCATCCATTTTACTTGGCAACTGGTATTTGTTATCTCTTATTATAGAGAGCCACGGCAATTTTGTTGGACTGCTCTCTTACCAATAAATACATTATTCTCCCCTCCCCATTATCTCCTTTTCTTACAAAATTGTAGAGGATAGGCAGTTAGATCAGATATGTTTACCTTCTATTAAGGATTGGGGAAAAATTATAGTTTCCCAAAGCTGAGTTGATTGTGACAGTTGAGGAGTTTTTGTAAAGTATGTTTCATGGTGAATCTTTATCAGCTCACAGGAACAAAAGTTTCATAAAGAAAATTCCTTAGTACATGATGGCAGCCTAGGTATTTACTGTTGTCTCCCTTTTAAGAAAATATTTAGACATAAAGAGCACATAACCTATAAAGTCTAGTTCTTTAAATTTCAAATATTGGTACTAACGGCTATTTGTTCTTTCAGATAAGCAATGAAGAATAATTTATACACTGTAAACTCACAGATGGACTGCATGCAATGAGTGACGTATGTAAAGTAATGAGGCATTGCACCATTTCCTTTCTGTGGATGCTTCATCTTGTTCCTGTCTGCTTCCTCCTCCTCCTTGCCTACCTCTTTCTTTGGGGCATTTCCTGGTACTATCTATCCCCAGAAGGTTTTTCTTAATTTTACTCTTGTTTACTGGTGGTCTATTCATTTTACAACTTCACCTAAATTTTCCAGGGACACCTTCAACCTCATATGCCTAAAAAGTAAACCATTAGTTCCTACCACTCTTCCCTGTGCATTTCCTACCATAAACACAGTCACCCAGACTAGAACCTTTAGAACTGTCTTTCCCACTCCCTCCATTTCACTTTTTCCTTCTTATCTGTCATGGCTTTTACTCTAAACATCATTCTATTACCTCTTCATCATTACTGCTTGGCTGAAGTTTCTTACCCTTTCTGGCTTAGATTATTCTGCGTCATAACGGATCCTTCTGCTGGAAATGGAAAAGCTCTTCAACTTTACAACAGAGCTTTTCCACAGCAGCAGAGTGATCTGCTTGCCCTAAAGCATAAATCGGAATGTCATTCTCCCGTTGAAAAGTTCCTGATGGCTGCCCATTGCAAACTACTATTCATGGTATATGTGCCCTTAATAATCTGACTCGTAACTCCAAGCTCTGTCTTCCTGAGTTTATTACCAATTCTGCTCTCCCCCAATATATCTGTAGCAAGCCTTATAGTGGGGACAATTTAATCAGAGCTTCACTACAAAATGCAATCTACTCAAATGCAAATTCCAGGAGAGGTACATCTGAATAAACTAACCAAGGTTATTTGTTCAGCATGCAGTAAACGCAATAGCTCCCAGCTGTACCCAATGAAGAAGCTGTTATTCCAGTAAAAGATAGAGAGGGGAAATGCATGGGTAGCCAAAAGCAAACATAACAAAACACAATTTTTTTTTTTTTTCCGGTACGCGGGCCTCTCACTGTTGTAGTCTCTCCCGTTGCGGAGCACAGGCTCCAGACGCGCAGGCTCAGCGGCCATGGGTCACGGGCCCAGCCGCTCCACGGCATGTGGGATCTTCCCGGACTGGGGCACGAACCCGCGCCCCCTGCATCGGCAGGCGGACTCTCAACCACTGCGCCACCAGGGAAGCCCCAAAACACAATTTTTTAAAAATTTCCTCTATTTCATAAGTCAGCAAACATTTTCTGTAAAGGGCCAGAGAGTAAATATACAAATATAATATCCATATAGTCTTTGTCACGACTATTCACCTCTCCACTGTAGCACGGAGGCAGCCATAGACAATGTGGAAAGGGATGGACATGGCTGTGTGCCATTAAATCTTATTTTCAAAAGAAGAGTTTGGGCAAGATTTGGCCTGTGGGTTGTAGTTCTTCAATCTCTGCAATGTATCATAGCACCATGATTTCAAAGTAAGACACCCGTGGATCAATTAAAATTTTGTTGTCTGTGTTCGATGACTTATTACTGGAAATGAAAAAATTACATTAAACTGTTTGGTATCTCCAAATGAATAAAAGAATTATACAGTCTCTGCGCAAGAGAAAGGGACAACCACAGAAGAAATTAAGCTAACACGATGAAATGGTAAGACAATAAGAAGGGTAAAAGGAGAGACTAAGGAGGTAAGAAGTATTTCAAGTCATCAGAATGGAATGGCACATTTTAATATCTACTTTTTAAGCAATAAAACATAATTACCAATACCAAAAAATTCTTCCAGTATGTAACGGAAAAACATAAAGCAATGACAAAGAGAGCTAAGACAGACAGAAACTGAAAAGTGAACTTCAAAAAACTTTCTGCCTCTGAGGAAGAAATCAGAAGTTTTCCACAGAAATAAAATTTAGACTTAAAAAAAGAAGCAAAAACTGAAGAATCTGGAAATCATGGTAATACAATGTATTGTATTTTTTCCTTCTAGAAATATAAACTAAGGAAATAGTCTGAAATGAAAAATTAAAAAAGATATATTATTTCAATGTCAAAAGTGGAGAAACCTAAACATAAAAAATTAACAAAAATAGGGCTTCCCTGGTGGCGCAGTGGTTGAGAGTCCGCCTGCCGATGCAGGGGACGTGGGTTCGCACCCCGGTCCGGGGGGATCTCACGTGCCGCAGAGCGGCTGGGCCCGTGGGCCATGGCCACTGGGCCTGCGCGTCCAGAGCCTGTGCTCTGCGACGGGAGAGGCCACAGCAGTGAGAGGCCTGCGTACCGCAAAAAAAAAAAAAAAAAAAAAAAAAAAGGAATATTATGCAGTCATTACATAAGATATTGATGCTTTCTGAAAGTCCTGTGGAAATGCTATACTTTACGTTTCAAGTAAAAAAAAATATCAGATATAAAAATTTATAAACAGATAATTTCAAACTTCTTTTTTAAATAACTGAATAAAACAAAATGAGAAGACTCACGTGTAATGTTAACAATGCTGCCTTGGACTTCTAACATAATGTTTTTCTGCCTCCTGTGTATTCCTTTTCTTTTTCAAAAATTTTTAGGAAGAACAAGTAAAAAACAGAAATAAATAAAAACTAAATGTGCAAAGGTTTTTTCAATCTGGTGATCAGATTATCCAATGTAAAGTGATATAAAATTTTGGAAAGTTTAGGAAGAAAACAGAATGAACCTTAGATTCTATTTTCAATAATGAACGTAATACAATGACGAAAAGAGAAGAATTGGAAGAACAGGAGTTTTCAAGTGCATAAAGATTTTCTAAGTTACATTTTCATTTACCGAATTATATTCTAATATATTGCACTTCCATTAAACTCAGTAAAACACAGAGGGTAAAAGATAAAGAAGTTTGTGAGGTCAAGATACATGTGTTATACCTCCTACCACTTTTTTCTTCAATATAAAAATAAAGGATATACTACACAGAAAGATAAAAAATAATTTTACTCAGAACCTGAAAAATTATAGTCAGTACTTCAGAGGTCATCTAGTCACTTGTCATTGTTCCTCTGCATAATTAAACTGAGAATTTCTTATTAAGTCAAACTGAATAGCATCTCCCTGGCCTAGAATCATATCCATATCAAACTTATGCTCAGGAATTAATGATCATTAGTGATGTCCTTCAGACAAGATATAAAGGAAAATGGAAATCTCTTCTCTTCTGCACATCTAGTTACTTCTCTCCCCTCTGCTTCTTTTCTAACAGGCAATGCGATATAAGGATTTAATTCAGGTCAATCTCTTACTAATCCACAGCATGAACGAAAAAGCAGCATAGCTGAGGGGTCTGTACCAGCATTAAGCTTCCTAAATTTTCCAGTAAGCTTTAATATCATCACCTAAGACCTAAGAATCAATAATGAGGAGCTCATCTTCATAAAATCACTTAAAACATAAGTCTCTTGCCAGTGAGACGTTTTTCAACATCCCTCCCACCCACTCTACTATCATACAAAAGCACACATACCATTTTGGTTTCTTCAAAATAGAACTAAATTCTTTATGTCAGAGCACTGTGCACCAGAGAGTTTACTTTTTTAAACTGTGCTATATATAGGGACAATAAGATACCAATGGAATAGAAACAGGATTTAATTTTTCCAAGTATCAAGAACAATGAAATAAATTATTTACCTAATAAATACTACCATCGGCCTTGGAATACTTTGTGCTCGAGAACAGTTTCAAACATGTATAACGTAAGTTGAATGTTTTTATATCTAGAAGTTAGAGAATTTAGTAGTGTGATGTTTTTTAAATAGATTATACTTTGACTCTTGGGGGGGGGGGTTCTTTTTATTTTTACAGCACCAGTACCCAACTTTGGATTTTGCAGAAAATTAGAGAGATATTCATTTTAAGGAATTACAGCATTCTCAAGAAAATTAGCTACACTTTAAACTTTAAAAATATATGTGGGGCTTCCCTGGTGTTGCAGTGGTTGAGAGTCCGCCTGCCGATGCAGGGGACATGGGTTCGTGCCGGGTCCAGGAGGATCTCACATGCCGCTGAGCGGCTGGGCCCGTGAGCCACAGCCGCTAAGCCTGCGCGTCTGGAGCCTGTGCTCCGCAATGGGAGAGGCCACAACAGTGAGAGGCCCGTGAACCACAAAAAAATAAATAATAAAAATATATGTGAACTATGAAACACTGATGAAAGAAATCAAAGATGACATAAACAGATGGAGAAATATACCACGTTCTTGGATTAGAAGAATCAATATTGTGAAAATGACTATACTACCCAAAGCAATCTACAGATTCAATGCAATCCCTATCAAACTACCAATGGCATTCTTCACAGAATTAGAACAAAAAAATTTTACAATTCATATGGAAACACAAAAGACCCTGAATAGCCAAAGCAATCTTGAGAAAGAAAAACGGAGTTGGAGGAATCAGGCTCCCTGACTTCAAACTATACTACAAAGCTACAGTAATCAAGACAGTATGGTACTGGAACAAAAACAGAAATATAGATCAATGGAACAGGACAGAAAGCCCAGAGATAAACCCATGCACATATGGGTACCTAATTTACAACAAAGGAGGCAAGAACATATAATGGAGAAAAGACAGCCTCTTCAATAAGTGATGCTGGGAAAACTGGACAGCTACATGTAAAAGAATGAAATTAGAACATTACCTAATACCATACACAAAAATAAACTCCAAATGGATTAAAGACTTAAATGTAAGGCAAGACACTATAAAACTCTTAGAGGAAAACATAGGAAAAACACTCTGACATAAACCACAGCAAGATCTTTTTTGACCCACCTCCTAGAGTAACAGAAATAAAAACAAAAATAAACAAATGGGACTTAATTAAACTGAAAAGCTTTGCACAGCAAAGGAAACCATAAACAGATGAAAAGACAACCCTCAGAATGGGAGAAAATATTTGCAAATGAAACAACAGAAAAAGGATTAATCTCCAAAATATACGAACAGCTCATGGAGCTCAATTTCAAAAAAACAAGCAATCCAGTTTAAAAAAATGAGCAGAAGACCTAAATAGACATTTCACCAAGGAAGATGGTGAAGAGGCACATGAAAAGATGCTCAACATCACTAATTATTAGAGAAATGCAAATCAAAATACAATGAGGTATCACCTCATGCCAGTCAGAGTGGCCATTATCAAAAAATCTAGAAACAATAAATGCTGGAAAGGGTGTGGTGAAAAGGGAACACTCCTGCACTGTTGGTAGGAACATAAATTGATACAACCACTATGGGAAACAGTATGGAGGTTCCTTTAAAAACTAAAAATAGAACTACCATATGACCCAGCAATCCCACTACTGGGCATATACCCTGAGAAAACCATAATTCAAAAAGAGATATGTACCACAATGTTCATTGCAGCAGTATTTACAATAGCCAGGACATGGAACCAACCTAAATGTCCGTCAACAGACGAATGAATAAAGAAGATGCGGCACATATATACAATGGAATATTACTCAGGCATAAAGAAACAAGACTGAGTTATTTGTAGTGAGGTGGTTTGACCTAGAATCTGTCATAAAGAGTGAAGTAGGGCTTCCCTGGTGGTGCAGTGGTTGAGTGTCCGCCTGCCGACGCAGGGGACACGGGTTCGTGCCCTGGTCTGGGAAGATCCCACATGCCGCGGAGCGGCTAGGCCCGTGAGCCATGGCCGCTAAGCCTGCGCATCTGGAGCCTGTGCTCCGCAATGAGAGAGGCCACAACAGTGAGAGGCCCGCGTACCGCAAAAAAAAGAGAAAAGAGTGAAGTAAGTCAGAAAGAGAAAAACAAATATCGTATGCTAATGTATGCACATTGAATCCAAAAAAAAAAACAGGTACTGATGAACCTAGTTGTAGGGCAGGAATAAAGATGTAGACATAGAGGACACGGGGTGGGAGGGGGAAACTGGGGCAAAGCGAGAGTAGCATCGACATGTATACACTACCGAATGTAAAATAGTTGGCTAGTGGGAAGCAGCAGCATAGCACAGGGAGATCAGCTCGGTGCTTTGCAGTGATCTAGAGGGGTGGGATAGGGAGGATGGAAGGGAGGCTCAAGAGGGAGGGGATATGGGGACATATGTATGCTTATGGTTGATTCACTTTGGTGTACAACAGAAACTAACACAGTATTGTGAAACAATTACACTCCAATAAAGATCTATTAAAAATATATACATATGTGAATACACACACACACAGAGGCACACGCAAACACACACACGCATACACAGAACTCCTGTCTTCTTAGGGAGGAAAGAAAAAATGATATTAAAAACTCAAGTCACATAATATTCTAATAATCCTAAACTCGGCCCCCAGTAGCATTTACAAGCCATTTATGATTTGTCAGAAAATGATGCTATCTATATATAGGAAATCACAGTTGAATTCAAGCTTTATAAATAGCAGATGGCATTCAATTACTTTTCTGGTAATGGCCTGATTAAAAAAAAAAAGTTTTAATTCTAACACAATTTGTAGGTTCCAGTCATTATAATCCATTTTATTAGTCCATAGGTTTAAGTTTTAGAATATTTGATTGAAATAAGGATATTTACTTATAATTCAAATATTATTCAGAAGAACTTGTACATAATTTATAAATAAACACACACATTTGTTGGATTGTTCTCTGAACCCCTTTCCTTCTGTTTCCTGACCAGGATGGAGACCAAAAAATTTGGAACCAATAAATCTGAGTATGCAATGAACTGCTGGAGTGACAAGCCCTAAGAAATACGGAAGATATTTGAGAAGAAGAGAAAGGAGTAAAAAAATATGGGCTCAAGGAAGACCCAAAAGAAGAGTCAGCAAACAGCTAAGGAATACTTCATCTAGTTCAAACTTTTACCTAAGGTCAACCCATCAACTACTTTCAAATAAAATTTTGATCATTATAAATTGTAACACTTCTAATTATACTTAGACTGTTTCCTAGAACTCTGCTAAGACATGTATGTTTGGTACTTCTTTGAATTTAAATCCAGTATAACGTTTCTTAAAACCATAATGACACCTAAATGCAAACAGTTAGCAAGCATGGATTAGGTTTTATAATCATCTTCAAGATAACTCTGCACAGGTCTCTACAAGAATCCACTGGTATTGTGATCACAACTGCATCATACTTACATATTGATTTGGAAGGTATCTTCATTTTTATGATATTGTTTTCCATCTAGAATACCGTATACTTTGCTATTTACTGAAGCCTTGCTTTATGGCTTTCAATGGAATGTAATCATTTTCTTCACTTAGGTGTTGCTTTTCTCCTGTTAAATTTCTTTCTTTATATTTTATGTATTTGCCACTGTTATTTTTTAGAATGAAAAACGTGCCTTTCTCTCTTTCGTTTGCTTAGTTACTTTTAAAGTAAATATAATCTTTATATATTCATCTTGCATCCAGCCACTTAGCAAACTTTCCCAGTAGTGGTAATATTTTGCTATACTCTTTTAGATTTCGTAGGTATACAGTCACAGCATGTGTAATATGGTTTATAATGTATGCATACTAAAATAACATTGCTGAGTTATATCATTCAAGATGCTACTCAAATGTGAGTAAAAAATTGTGTGACAGAGAGTCTTTTTTAATTTTTGTTTTCACTTCTAAGTCTGAAAAAAACTCTCTAAAAGAAGCCACTAATAGATAAAATTATTTGAGGCAAATTCTAGTTAGACTCCACAGACAATCTGGAAAAATTCTCAGTTAGAAACTCTGTGCCAATCAAAATGACTCTGATTAAATATATATACATTATATACATTTTTATGCATATTTTATTACCTTTTTTCCTCCAGTAGAAATAAAAAAAAATTTGCTTTTAGATTTAACTGATTCATATTTCAGAATACTGATGTTATTTAAGGATAATACATTTAAGTCGATGTTATTTGTGGCAATTTAACTTCTACATCGCTCATTTGCTTTCTCAATTTTACTCTTCTAAGAGTAGATGCTTGGGAATTTCACTTTCACATGCTAAATTGCTTTGTAAATAAAAGTAGGACATCATCTCAATAGATAATCAAGCATGTATTACTCCTTTGAATGACCTCAAAAATAGTTATTCAATTTACTTGTATTTAATTTAGAATACTGCCTCAGAAACTAGTAACATTTAAAATAATTTACCAGAGAAAATTTAACTCAGCCACCTAGACCTTCATCTTAAAATAAAATATACAAAATTCAGACATTGTGAGCAACATGCAGGCAGAGGCAAAGACAGAAGTATCAATCAGAACTAATGCACAATTATGATAAAAAGTTTGCATAGGATTCATCTAACCATCTGTGTCCTATTAACATGAACAGAGGGGGTATAATTATTCACACTATCTTCTTACTACTATAATAGAATTATGTTCCTTTTTTCTTAATTTTGTAGAAATAAAACGTGCATACGAATGCATGCTATGCTCTTAACAAAACTTTTTAGTCTCCAACCGCGATAATTTGTTTTCAAAACGCTGAAATTTCCTATTTTTAGAGTAGAGGAATCTTCTTGACCGTATCACGTTCTTACTCTATGCCTAAGTGGCCCTACACAATCTGTTTCTTTCCCCAAATCCGAGTTCCTCCGGCTTAAGTTCCTCCAACATTGATATAGACATGGCACCTGCATTATCATCACCTGGAGATTGTATGTTGAATTAAAAATCTTGTAGTGGGAAAGGAGTGTGGGTACTGTGACCATTTTCTCCCGTGCTTCTGATGCAAACAAAAGTTTAAGAAATGGCAACTTTGTGTTAGAGGCCTTGAGGCTATTGAATCTGAGACTGTGAATGTGTGATCACTACCTTGTGGGAGAAGCCCCGAAGCGGAACACTGAAAAAGGTCTCTGGATCCTGTGCTTGTGCCAATACTGGGACAGCTTATTTGCATTTAGGAGTAAACAGAATAAATAAAAGGGAAGGATGGCGAAAGGATGAGTTACGAGTGGGGTGGGAAATAAGTTACTTTTTCCAGTTCTGTTCTTTCCCCCCATCTTTATATCACTGGGTAAGTTAGTCAACCTTTCTATGATTAAATTGAGGATATAAAAGTACCTAATAGATTTTTGTGTATATATGTGTTAAATTATTTGATGTACAATGTCAGACACTTATTAAATGTTCATTAAATATTTCCGCTACTATATATTCATCCATCCATCCATCCATCCAACTACCATCTGCCTCCTAAAATGTGTCAAGCGCTGTGCTATGTTATCAAAAAACAAAGATGAGAAAATCTAGACGTGGCAAAATCTTTCCCATTAGGAAGCTTAAAGTATCATGAGAATACATATATTAATCAAAGTCACTCAGATATTAAATAACATCTGTAATAAATACAGAAAAGGAGAAAGAGATAGAGCAAAGGGAATGTACAATAAGGTAACGTAAAAGTTCTCCTGAGAAGCCTGAAGGAAGAGCAGAAGAGAAGACAGTAGGGACAGCTGGCACCTTTTAGGCAGGGAACAGCACGTGCTGGCCCTTGGGGCTGCTATAAATGCCTCAGTTTGGGTGACTATACTTGGCTGGGGATTTTATCTGAAATCATTACAATTCTTTACATTAGGAATTTCAATCAATATTTTTTAGTTGAGAAAAGTGAAGCTTAGAAAGAGTAATTGCTTAAGCAAAGTCACATGAAATGTAACAAGTAATAGACCTAAGAGTGGAAATTCCGATCAGTTCAAAGTCTATGATTTCTTACTCTATTTGGGTACAAATGTATTTCAAAGTGTAAATGATGTTAAAGGCTTCTCCAGAATTAATAGAAGAGTCAGATATCAGGGAGGAGCTAGGTCTGTAACAGTGGGAGAGAGGAGACAAGGAGAAGGAATGGTAAAGAGGAATTTGTCTCCTAAGTATCAATGCTGAAAGGACAACAAGTTCAGTCTAGAGACACTGCACGTAGAGTAATTGTGGGATAATTGAATGATCTTGTCCAGAAGGCAACTGAATGCTATTAAAATTATTTTGGTTTACATTTTCTATTTCAGAAATCTAAATGAATATTTAACAATTTTTTACAACCTATCATTTACTCTGCCACTAAAGACAATCCCATTATTAAATAGAATTTATCTGTAATTAATTATCATTCATTTTTATTCCAAATTAGTAAAATTAGGTTTTAGAAACATATGATTAGGTATTCTTTCCTTCTAAGCAAGATATTTATGCACAATATTGATTAAACGGTTAAAGTTCTCCTT
>NW_021699572.1:0-1306 GCF_005190385.1 Monodon monoceros
GAGTGAGGCAGGCAGGAGGAGCCTCACAAGAGAGGGCCCATGGAATAGAGAAGTTGAGGAATCAAGCAGTGGGAACCCCCCAGCTGGTGGCCCGGATCACCGAGGCTATGGGATACAGGTGGCAGTGAACTCACACCAGAAGGCCCCAGACCATGAAAGTGTGAGCAAGCCAGCCGTTAGGACCTCAGAGCAGAAGGCACACATACCCATGGGGATGGGAACCAGGCAGGGTTGTACAAGTACCAAAGGGCGTACATCAGGAAATGTGGTGGAGCCCAGCAGTTAGGGTCAGACGCCAGAGTGGCCCTCATCACCGAGGGCAGGGGGCTCCCAGCAGGCTCCAAATGACATCAGAGGCCGAAGTACCCAAGGCGACATTCGCCAGGCAGGAGGGACCTCACAAAACAGGCCCACCTCACAAAACTGTGAGGAATCCAGGCAAGATCAGACTATTACCAGAAGGCCCACATAACCAAGAGGATGGGAACAAGACAGGAGTCTCCTCACACCAGTGGGGCCACACCTACATCATCAAAAGTAGAGGAACCCAGCACATGTGGCCTCAAACCAGAGGGCCCACATCAAAAAGGGGCTGGGAGTGAGGTAGGCAGGAGTAGCCTGAAAACAGAGGGCCCATGGAATAGAAAATGTGAGGAAACCAGCAGTTGGAACCACCCAGGAAGCGCCCAGGAGCAGCGAATCTACTGGATCAAGGCCGCAGTGAACTCACACCAGAGAGCCCCACACCATGAGATTGTGAGCAAGCCAGCCGTTGGGACCTCAGACCAGAAGGTCCCCATCACCATGGTGATGGGAAACTTGCAGGGGTGTCCTGGCACCACTGGGCGCACATCAGGAAATGTGCGTGAGCATAGCAGTTAGGACCTGACGCCAGAGTGGCCCTCATCACTGAGGGGAGGAGGCTCCCAGCAGGCTCCAACTGACACCAGAGGGCCCACGACGCCAAGGCAACATGTGTCAGGCAGGAGTGACCTCACAGAACAGGGCCCACCTTACAAAACTGTGAGGAACCCGGCAGGATCAGACTCTCACCAGAGGGCCAACATCACCAAGGAGATGGGATCCAGGCATGACTGTCCTCACACCAGTGGGGCCACATCCACATTATCGAAAGGTGAGGAATCCAGCACATGTGGCCTCAAACCAGAGGACCCACATCACAAAGGGACTGAGAGTGAGGCAGGCAGGAGGATCCTCACAACAGAGGCCCCAGGAAAAAAAAAGGTGAAGAATCCAGCAGTTGGAACACCCCAGGAGGCGGCCCGGATCACCGAGGCTTTGGGAT
>NW_021699573.1:0-1414 GCF_005190385.1 Monodon monoceros
GTTAAATATCCGAGAAAGCAAAAAATGGATAAGAAGTTGTGGTACGTACGTACAATGGAATATCACTCAGCAATGAAATCTACGTCATCAGTCCCGTAGCGGCATAATGAATGGATTCAGGTACGATGATTCTATGAGAAATAAGTCACACAGAAAAAGAAACATCATAAGATATCACTAATACACGGAATGTAATCTTAGCTACACATGAACTGAATTACAAAACAGAACAGGGTCTCAAATTTAGAAAACCGATTTATGCTTGCTTATGGGGAAGGTAAGTTGGGGTGCTGCATAAAACCAAAGATTGAAATTAGCACAGATACCATTCCATAAGCCAAATATATAATAGAAAAGACCTACTCCTTGCTCAACGAAGTGGACTCAACACCCCATATTCAACGCTTGGGAATATACCTGACAAGTAAGAATCTTAAAACCCATGGATTTATATGTCTGCATAAGGAAATCAAACGTGTGTACAGCGGCCTAAACGCAGCACTGAGAATCCGATAAATCCCATTATCAAATTAATTTCAAAAACAAAACACAATGACAGTAAAATAGAGAGCAATACTTAATTCATTGAGGGCTTGTGATGCAACCTGGATTTACCACATCTACACCCAGAGCTGGGTGAGATATAAGGCTGGACTCTTCGGGCTGATAGCATTGGTGAGGTTCGGTGAGCAAACGCTGGCCCTTTGAAGTCATACTGCATGGCACCCGTTCCATGATTCCCAACTCTCCAGGTTGAAGGGATTCTTCCTTCAGTTAAACATGCATGGGAATCCCAGAGTGTGGTCCACCGTGTGATTGGGAAACGTTTTCAAATGCATCTCAGTTTTCGTCCCTGGATAATCGGGTTCACCATTCCAGACGCTTTACTAACACTCTCCCCACTTGGAGAGTCAGTGCCTTTAACCTCCTGTTTGGCACAGTTTGCAATTTCTGCGCAATATGAGCAGGAATAGGGAGAACCAATGAGAGACTAGCTGTAGCTGTCTGCACGGGCAAATGGAACGCTCACTTCCCACCAGGAAGAGGAATTAACCAAAGGCACACTGTGCCCTGCCGGAAACAGATTAGGGCCTGAAGCAATCCTGCGGTTTTGCGGCCAGCTCACAAGAAAGCGAGTTGAAGAAAGGAGCTCAGGGCCACTGAAATTCACAAACGTGCAGAGTTATGAATGACAGCTATCGTCCAAAAATGTATTGAAGTAATTCTTCGAAGAGGACTTGACAGCGGGGCAGAATTTCAGGAAAACGATTTCATGGGGTAGACTGGAATTGCACTTAAAGCATAGGAAAAGAGGCAGAATGTCGACAATGATGCACTTGGCCAAAAAGGGCGTATGCGTTTTTTCCAGGGAAAAAACGCATACGCCCTTTTTGGCCAACCAAGCAAGCGTGTA
>NW_021699574.1:0-13207 GCF_005190385.1 Monodon monoceros
AAAGTGCTTAGAATGGAACTTGGTGTATGGTAATCGCCATAAAGTCTCTGCTGTTGTTCTGAGTCTTTCAATGGTGCTGATGTAGGAAAGTGCTCGGCACATAGATGCTCGATAAACTGTGTTTGCTTTGACATGGCGTCAATCGGTGGCCGAGGGACTCGTCGTGTGGCCTGACCCGGGTGTGGTACCCTTCTCTCTGTTGCAGGACAATGGCATCCTCCATCATGTGGGGCCTCCTGCTGCTGGCAGGCCTGTGCTTCCTGGTCCCCGACTCCTTGGCTGAGGGTCTCCAGGGACACGCTGTCCAGGAGACAGATGCATCCCAGCACGATCATGAGCACCGCCAGGAAGCAGCCTGCCACAAGATCGCCCCCAACCTGGTCGACTTCGCCTTCAGCGTGTACCGCCGAGTGGCCCATGAGTCCAACGCCACCAACATCTTCTTCTCCCCAGTGAGCATCGCTACAGCCTTTGCGATGCTCTCCCTGGGGACCAAGGGTGACACTCACACCGAGATCCTGGAGGGCCTAGATTTCAACCTCACTACAAGGACAGAGGCTGAGATCCACGAAGGTTTCCAGCATCTTCTCCACACCCTCAACCAGCCAGACAACAAGCTGCAGTTGACCACTGGCAACGGCCTGTTCATCAACGAGAGCGCGAAGCTAGTGAGTAAGTTTCTGGAGGATGTCAAGAACCTGTACCACTCTGAAGCCTTCTCCATCAACTTCAGGGATGCTGAAGAGGCCAAGAAAAAGATCAACGATTACGTAAAGAAGGGAAGCCAAGGAAAAATTGTGGATCTGGTAGATGATCTTGACCAAGACACAGTTTTTGCTCTGGTGAATTACATATTCTTTAAAGGTAAGGCTGCACAACCAGCCTGAAACAGAAACACCCCCAAAATATTCTCAAACACTCAGTTCTTAACTTTCCTGGCAGTGCATAATAGGATATAGCCATGCATCTCTGCACGTGTTATTCAATTTTCCACACAGGACCGCTAAAACTTCCCATGATCAAATAGGGTTAGGGAACTATGGATTAAACGGTCAAAGTATCATCGTCTCTGCAGGACTTTTCAGAACCTTAAATGTCCTAATGTGCATTGTAAATCCCTATCTGGGAGGGGTGTATGATATGCAATGTCTCCCAAAATAGAGAGCCAGAAAAACAAATTTCGGCAGAGTGTACAGAGGAAATAGGATTTCCTGGAACACGCTTCTGACAACTCGAGTGTAGAGGAAACAGTGACACCTTTGGAGTCAGAAGGACCAAAGTTCAAATCCTTCCTCTACCACTTATGAGCCTCTACAAAATTGAAATTTTGGACCCTACTCCAGTCTTGCATTATCCTCCCAGAATACCTTTCTGTACACTGATTGCTCGTTTTAGCCCCATTTTATAGATGGTGAAGCTGAGGCCCCGAGAGAAGTGTCTCACCAGGAGGCTCAGGGCTCCTTTATTCTACCACTGTTATTAAACCTTCTCCCAGCCCTGGCTGATGTCCGCTGTCCCTTCTCTCCAGGAAAATGGGAGAAGCCCTTTGAGGAAAAGCACACCACAGAGAGGGACTTCCACGTGAATGAGGAGACCACCGTGAAGGTGCCCATGATGAACCGCCTGGGCATGTTTGACCTCCACTACTGCGACAGGCTCGCCAGCTGGGTACTGCTGATGGACTACGTGGGGAACGCCGCCGCCGTCTTCATCCTGCCCGACCAGGGGAAACTGCAGCATCTGGAGGACCAGCTCAGCAAGGAGCTTCTCGCCAAGGTCCTGGAAAAGAGATATGCAAGGTGACTTCCCAAACCAGAGGCCAGCCCAGGAGCTGCCACAAGAGGTCCAGCCCGAAGGGGGAGGCGGGGGTAGACCCACGTCCCGTGGCCATGACCACTGTGTGTGAACTTGTGCCTCCGGCAGAGGCCAGCATCCGTGCAGGTAGTACCAGCCGGGCTCCATGGGAGGGACGGTGCCCAGGGGTGAGGAGTGAAAGTCCTGTCCCTGAGGACTTCCTCCCCCACCTAGACACTGCCCCTTCCTGGTGGCCAGCGCCCCGTGCAGGGAGAGCAACGCCAACCCATGTTGTGGGCAAACCCAGAAGGAAGAGGTGGGCTTCCCGGCAAAGGTGGCAGTTAAGTGTGGAGTTTCAGGACAGAAAGTCCACGGCAAGACAGGGGGGAAACCTGCTAGGAGAGGCCTGAAAAGCAAAGGCCCAGAGCGGGCAACTCCAGGACACGTTTGATGCTGGTTCTGGATCCTCTGTCACTAGATGAGTGTGGTCGGTCACCGTCATGAACCCCAAATTAGTGCATGTCTCTGTATTTGTAAATATGCCCATGCCCGGATGAGCTGCTTTCTCATGTACAATATAAAACAAAAGTACAGAGAAGTACTCATCATTCACTGAACAGATGTCACTCAGGACCTGCCACCACGCCCCATGGTCAGCTGGGATCCTGGCCCCGGAGGAGTCCCAGTCTGAAGGGTGACCAAACCCTGCAGGGAGGCAGTGTGCACAGTCCTTCCAGAGGACACCCTGGATCCTCCAGGAGGACTTATCAGAGGAGGTGGCATTTGAGAGGCTTTGCAGGACAAGAGGATCCCTGGGATTCTAACATTCTCTGACCCCACGTGTAGACGAACTAAAGTAGAATAAACCAAGGCTGACCTCACATCCTTGCATGGGCAGGGGGACAGGGCACCAAGTGGGAGGAGCAACCAGAAAAGGAAACACTTTCAATTCTGTGAAATGTTTTTATTTTCTAACCATCGTGACAGTTCTGCCAATTTACACTTGCCCAAACTGTCCATTTCTGGAACCTACGATCTGAAAACTCTCCTGGGTAAACTGGGCATCACCAAGGTCTTCAGCAACGGGGCTGACCTCTCAGGGATCACTGAGGAAGTGCCTCTGAAGCTGTCCAAGGTGAGTGTGCTCTTGACCTCTGTAGGTCAGAATGTGCACGGGGGCTACAGCTCAAGGGTGAGGCTGAGGAAGGGACAGAGGGACACAGGCACACCTGCAGACTGAGGTCCCTGAGGAATGCCATCGCTCCACCAAGACTGCAATGTGGTCGGATGATGGAGGGGGACAGGTGGCCTCACATGCTTGGTGCATTTTATTTAAGGACCTCCTCTGAGGTTGTGTCACTCACCCTCTGTCCCATCCTTGGCCGGGCACTTCCCTTCTTTGGGTCCCGATAAACCCCTATTTACAGAGAGAGGCTTAGGCTCAGGGATTGCAAAGTACCTTTGGCCCTGAGCCTGTGACACCAGGAGCTACCGCTGAATCACTGAGTCTGAGTTACAGAGTGATTTCGACCAAAGATGCCATTTACGCAGGAGAATTACAGGTGCCCAGAGAAACAACTGCAGTTCAGTGACTGACTGTGAGCTGAGTGCCTGGGTGGGCATGAGGCGTGTGAAGGTCCCCATCGAAGCCCTGGTCCCCAAGGAGTTTAGAATCTGGTCTACGAACAAGTGCAGAGCCAAGGAGACAAAGTACAAGAAAATCCGCCTCCCGAGGTGGTGGGCTCCTTCCCAGGGCCGTTGAGGAGGCTGGTCAGGAAGGGGTGAGGGTCCCCTCGTGGGTCAGACACAAGCCTTGAGAGCCATGCTTGTGTGTCTCCTTCAGGGAGGGGAGGAGAGAGGCCAGAGCGGGCCCCTCCCTTGGCAAGGCTCTCCTCGCGCCTTGCGCCCGGGTGTGGCTGGGGGCCGGCAGCCTGTCTCTGTTCAGATGGGACCTCTGAGCTCTCCCCTTTGCAGGCGCTGCACAAGGCCGTGCTGACCATCGATGAGAAAGGGACAGAAGCTACGGGGGCCACGATTCTGGAAGCCATCCCCATGTCAATTCCCCCGGAAGTCGAGTACAACAGACCCTTCTTCTTCATCATCTACGATAAAAGCACCAAGACTCCCCTCTTCATGGGAAAGGTGGTGAATCCCACCCAAAAATAACTGCCTCTCTGGGTTCAGCTGTCCCCTCCAGGCCAGGTCCCCTTCCTCCATGGCATTAAAGAATGACTGACCCGGCCCAAGCTTGTGTGTGGCATGTAAATCCCTCATCCTCTTGCGTCTGAGTCTCTCTTTACGTCCCCAGGATGTGTGTGAAATCCAGGCCATGGTGATCTTTCAAGGGTCCACTCCGTTACGGTTTACTAGCATTTGCACCATCCAGCCCTGTGCTAGGCCAGGATGAAATGTAGGCTAAAACCCACAGCTTACTGCCCCTTCCCCAGTCACTGTGGAAAACCTCCAGGCTTTCCAGTCTGCTCTGGGACCCCCAGGGGGAAATCACACGGGCTCAGAATCCAGCCCGTGGTCCCCACCTCCACCCAGTGTCCACCAGGCCCTCTGCTCAGCGTCCCAACCCCACTGGTGCTCACTGCGACCCCCGGTGAGAGCCCCTCACCCTGCAGGGCTGCCACTGCTCCCAGAGCCCTCAGCTCACACGGGGACACTGGGCTGCCGCGTCACAAGCAGCAGGAGAAGACCAGGTCCTCTTCTTGTCCCACACTGTCACCTGAGCCAGGCTTGAGCCCTGACCACTCACAGGTCTTTCCTGCAAAAGGCTCTGGTTGGTTTTTCCAGGGACCCTTTCCCATGGGGCTGGACTGGGGACACATACTTCTGCCTTTGTCACTCCAGCTCCGCTCCAAGACCCTCAAACGTAGCACTCCTAGAAGCAGGTCTCATCTCCCCAGTGAAGCGAAGGTCTTGGTCTGTATCACTTGCTCAGACTCACCCAGGATGTCAGGCCCCCAAGACCACTTAGCCTACGCCCTCTTGTCTTCCCTAATCACACAGCCAAGGTGCCGCAGAGGGCTCTGCAAAGTCCCGACAATGATTCCTTGGCCGTAGGAGAGAAAGTAGAGCAGACACCCTGTGCCCCAGCTGCCCTCCCTTAGCTAAGCTGTATCAGGGGCCACATTTCCACTTGCCTTATTCCTACCCCAGGGCCCTCCCTGTGGTCTTTGGAGAAAAACCACAGCTCCCTGGGCCACAGTCAGAGGCTGTCCCGGGAACAGACCTTTTCACTAAGGGCCACGTGACTCCTTCTGGCCCTCCAAGCCCCTGCTGGAGGGCTGCTGCAGTCAGGAGGCCTGGCTGGAGCCCAGCCTGAAGGAGCCAGCTTCCTGAACTCTCGCGGAAATACGCTGGTCCCGTGGAAGGACGGCCCCGTCCTACACAAATCCAGTAATCACCATCTAGCCTCTCACTGGGATGAATGTATACCGAAAGAACAGGCTTGAGTCATGTCAGATTTACACCGTTTAAGTCAAAAAGGCCACATCTGTGCAATTTCACATAACATAATGGATACAGTTGGACTGTTTCCCAAATAAGTCTCTATCCTCTTGAGTTTTCTCTGCCTAGAGACTTCCAACTTCTACAAATTCCATTAATGATACAAACATCTTCCAGCACTTAGAATGATGCCAGACCTGAGGGTCTGAAGACCTGGATCAAGTTCGGAATCTGCCACTTCCCAGCTGTGTGACTTTAGTGAAGTTGCCAAACCTCTCTGATCCTCAATATCCTCATCACGGTTACAAAACCTATGTTGAGTTGCTGTGAGGTTCACATCAGAGTGTTAAAATGGATTTTAAAGGACAGCAGAGGAGGGCACTGGTGGCAGGGATGATGTTTGCTGCCTTTATGAGCTCCTTCTCTAAGCCTGGCTCCCTGGGAGGGGCCGTTCAAGCATTTTCTCATTGAATCCTCATGGCTGCACTGTGATGTTGGGAGTGGAGCTGCTCTGCTCTTATATGCAGCACATTCTACAGATGAAGAAACTGAGGCTCAGAGAGGCTCACTGTCTTGTTCAAGGTCATGGTAAGTGGCAGAGCTGGCCTCCGAGGCTTTCCTTGTTCCCCCAGACCTCACCACATCACAACAGATGGGCCACGTGGGACTTAGGCAGAGATAAATCCCTCCTCGAAGTGTGAGGAGTGCTGGATGCCTCTGCAAGGAAAACAGTCCCCGGATCTTCTGGAGCTCTTCCCACCTGAGTTTAAAGAGCTCACCGCCTTGAGCAAGAACACGGCATACTCCCCGACACTGGCTTCTGGGGAAGTAAAGGGTCAGATGCAAAGGCCACTGGGAATTCCTGAGAGTCCAGGGAATTCACCTAAGATACCATCATTTTACATCAAAGAATGGCCTGTCATTACATTAGTCTGGACTCGGGCTGGCAAAGCCCCAATTCAAACTTAAAGCCCCAGAGGGGATTTCATTGGTTCACATGGGAACCAACAGCGTCCATTCATTGGGGTGGGGCGGGAGGCAAAGCGTCAGGGCAACCTTGTCATAAGGAGAACAAGAGTGTGCCGCAAACCAGGCAGCACAGCCATAAACCTCAGCTTTACCTGTTCTTTAGAGTTTCAAAATGTATTCACTGCCTAGTCTGACCCCCAACCTCGGTCCTTGAAGGACCCAGCTGGGAATCGTTATCCCCAAGGTACAGATGGGGAGATGGCAGGTTGGGAGACCTGCCCAGCACAGTCCTGGAAGGCAGGTCCCTCACACTTCAGCCCGGGCTGCCCTAATGCCATACATTCCCCAATCCATCTCAGACTTTAGGAAGAATGCCAACCTCCCGGTCCACATGGGGTCCACCTCTCTGCCCTAGCACCAGCTGAAGCACAACTGCTAGGGGTTCTGGGCTGGTCCAGGTCAGTTTGCCCCTCCAGGCAGGGACCCAGCTCTGCTCTGAGACAGATGAGAGGGAAACACACAAGCAGGCTCCAGGCTCGGACAGGGACAACGTGGAAGGGACATTTACACCCCCCTATGAGCCTGCAGGAAAAAGACATACCAATTCGATTTTAAGCGTAAATAAATGAACCTTTGTGGTTATGTGCAAGCTCTGCCTTGACTGGTGGGATCATCTGAGATTCATTCATAAAATGAAAACAAAGGTCAGGGATACTTCTGGCATCTCACGCATTCACACTAATTCAGAAATGAGAGATACTGATTACATGTTGATTTTCATCCCAGGAGCTCACTTGATCCTCTCCACAGGCCTGTGGGGTGGGCATTAGTTCAACAAGGAAAAGAAACCCTTTACTGGGTGTCTGCAATGTCCCAGGGATGGGGAGGAGACCCACCCTCAAAAAACACTTGTCTATATGGCTGTGGATAATGGGGAATGCATGAGGCTGTGATATCGTGATCAATAAGAAGAAATATATATATATGGTCTTCATCCCAGTTCTGGCACAGAGATCCTAAAACCCTTGGATTTTCCTAAGTGATGAGCACCAGAAAGGTGGTTTTTGTTATGTTAATGAGGTGATTTTGGAAAGTCCCTAGGTCCCCTAAGGATGGGGGTTGGTTGCCATGGGAAACCAACCTCTAACCTCCAGGAGGGGAAGAGGGATTGGAGATTGAGTTCAATCACCAATGGTCAGTGAGTTAATCAATCATGCCTATGTAATAAAGCCTCCAAAAAAGCCAAAAGGATGGGGTTCAGAGAGCCTCCGGCTTGGTGAACACGTGGAGACTGGGGAGAGAGATGAGCTTGGAGGGGACGCGGAAGCTCCACTCAGAGGAGCTCCACATGCCCTACGCGTGTCTTCCATCTGGCTGTTCCTGAGTCAATCTTTCTTAATCAACCGGTAATCTAGTAAACAGAAGGTTTCTCTGCGCTCTGCGAGCAGCTGCAGCAAATCAGTTGAACCCAAGGAAGGAGATCACGGGAACCTCCAATCTATAACCTGTGGGTCAGAATTGAATTGTAGGCCAACCAGCTGGGGTTGGAGAATTGCTTGGTGTGGAAAAAACCCCACACACGCTGGGGCTGGGCGCAGAATCATTAGAGGCCCGGCTGCGTGGTGACTGTGCACCTTCAGGTCCCTTCCAGAGGCGTTAGGGATCATCCGCAAACATCCAACAACGTGGACAGCTTGAGAGCGCCTTTAGAGGCTGGGGACTTTCTGCTGCTGTGCTTTGTTGGGTAATCACGCTCAGTGCCGCAGGCGGAGCACGCGGCCCCCCTCACGGCCAGGCCCTGCCAGGACAGCTTCTGAATGAAGTCTGGGCCTAGTGTGGGAGAACAAACGGAGTGCTCCTAGGTGGAGAAGTCAGAGAAAGGTACTCTCACCAAGATGGTTCCCTCCCCAGCGAGGACACAGCCAGAAGCCCACGGTGGTATGAGACTCACTCTGGCATAACAGGAGAGACAGTAGGAGACGGCGCCTGTGTGCCTTTGGGAGAGATCCTCAACCTCTCTGTGCCTCGGTTTCCTCATATGTAAAAAGTGAAAAAGAGTATCTGCTTTGCAGCTGGACTCTATGAAATGGCTCATTTCTATCAATATAACGGCTCTTGTTTTGGGCCTGGGCAGCCCAGAAGTTGTCCGTGGGCTGGGTGTCAGGCCATGGGGAGACCTGGCCTCAGTCTCACAATTCTGGGTGGTGTGAGCTGTCTAACTCAGGTGCAGGTTTCTGGAAGCCCACTGTCCCACAGAAATAAGCCCCATGTTCCAAGATCAGCTTTATCAGAAACAAAGGTGTTATATGTCCCCGTAGGCCTTATTTTTGTTCTTTCACTCAACTGGTTTGGCACCTTGGCGGGAAAGATGAGGCTGTTCAATAAAGCTTGAACGATGCCAACAGCAGGCACTCTGATGGTTGCAGTCGTCTTGTGACTGGTGCTGTTGGTGTCCTCCTTGCTGTAGCAAAGGTTACATAAGGAACGAGCAAAGGAACCAGAGTCGGAAGAACTGAAGCAGGAACTTGGAGCCTCCTGAAGCCTGGTCCCTGTTTTGCCGTGATGGGCAGAGCCCCTGCATACATCCCACAGGAGACACATACAGTGAATGAGATATCACCTTGGCCGTGTTAAGCCCTTGAGGTTCTGAGTTTGTTTGTTACTGCAGAGTAACCCAGCCTGTCTTCACCTAAGAAGCAAGCCTGAAGTGATGACTAAGACTGAAAAGGAAGGCTGAGGAGCAACCCTCAGGAGGCAACCACACTAGAAGGCGCCAGAAAGGGGTGCTAAGTAAATGCCAGGGAAAGACAGCCCAGGTGCGGTGGTGAGCACATGTCAGGAAATTTGGGGGATGTGGGGCTGAGTCATGTAAGACAGGGTACCAGCAGGTCAGTCCCACAGGCGAGGGCCTGACCCAGGTGGAGCTGTCAGGTAATTAACAGGACGTTTGCTCGCAGAAGGCAAAGCTGCCTTTCCATGGTCAGGTGCTTCCTTGTTATTAGGTATCACTTTGGTTATCTAAGAACAACGTGAACATCATATAATGAGAAATCAGAGCCATCAGAAGTTTTTTTAATCTCACGGTATGACTTTCACAAAGAGCACAGTGAACAGACCAAGTTAGAAATACACATTAAGTTTTTTTTCTTTAGTCCTCAGGTGTCAATAGCCTTGAAATATGGTCTGAGTATTATCAATATGATCGTTGCAATTTCCTTTAGTTCTGAGGTGACTTTCAGCAATGTTAGGACGAAAGGGCTAACAGCAGTACAAACAAAGTAGAGAGAATCCAGGAATCCCAAATCAGCCTTCTAATGAACGTGAAACCCTGAGCAGGGCATTTGATCTCTGTGTGCCTCAGTTTCCATTCCTGCAAAATGGGGGTAACGAGACCTAACTCACTCGTTTCCTTCTTTGGATGATTGTGCAAAGTGTCTATTTTTAGTGCTGGTTCTTTTACCAAATATTAAACATTAATCAAGACTGCAGATTCCAAAAGTAATATTTTGGGTACTAGCTTCCCCTCTCCCTTGATTTTGTCTCCCAGCTCTACCACTCACGTGCCCCAGGAGCTAGAGAGATCACCTCCCCTCTGCGAGCCTCTGTTTTATCACCAGCAAAAATGTGAGCATTAAGGTCGCTTGAGGTCCTGATATTCTTCAGTATTCTAACTCCATCAGGATGGTCCCACGTCATTCTCTCATGTGATTCCTCTGAGCCTTGGCACCTGTTATCTTGGCCTGTTATCTCCCTTCTGTGCCTGGAAAAATGGGCTTTGGAGCCCAAAGAACACAGATTCCAGCTCCCAGTGTGAGGTTTCCTAGGGCTGGGACCTTGGCAGTGACAAACCCAGTGACTTCAGGCAGCTGACATTTACTGAAGTTTAACCATGGGGTACTTCCCTGGTGGTCCAGTGGTTAGGACTCCGTGCTTCTACTACAGGGGGTGCGGGTTCGATCCATGGTCAGGGAACTAAGGTCCCACATGCCACATGGCATGGCCAAAAATAAATAAATAAGAGATTTTTTTTAAAAAAAGGTCAACCATCCATCAGGCACAGTTCTAGGCTCACTCCTCTCAATAGCTCTGGGAGACGAGTCTCAAGGAGAGGTGAATCCTTGGTCTTGCATGGTCACAAGGCTCCCATCACCCCATCCTCCCAGGTGGCCTTGTACCTGCCAGTTCCGCTGGACTAGACCACTTCAGGGAAGAACAGCACGGCCCTCAGATGATATCAGGCATGCGCTGGCTGAGCTCTGGAGGCTCCCCAGGCTTATTTCCTTCAGGGTGTGGGGGGTAGGGCCCCGTAGGGCTGAGCATCCCAACGCCCTATACGTAGGCGAAGGCATGTGCCAGTGTGGTACAGCCTGTGGGGTGAGTCCAGCCCAGTGAGCCTCCTGGAGGAAGAAGAGATTTCCATGCACTGAGTGAGTAGCTCTCCTTCAGCCCTGTCCTGAGCTGACACGGGTGCGTGAGGCCGGGACACCTTGACAGAGGAGGAAACTGTGGCACAGGCAGGTTTGGCTCCGATTTGCAGGGTCAGGATTTGAAGGCGGGCAGTCGAGCCTTTGCTGTTCTGCCCAGCACAGTCGGTGGGGAGGATGGAACGACATCATTCAAACCCCCCCATTCTTTTTCAGATTCTTTTCCCATATAGGTTATTACGGAATACTGAGTAGAGTTCCCTGTGCTATACTGTAGTCTTGGTTGATTATCTATTTTATATATAGTAGTGAGTATATGTTAATCCCAAATATCACTGTACACCTTAAACTTGTATAATGATATAAATCAATTAAATCTCAATAAAGTTGGGGGGGGAAGGAAGTAAATGTTATAAAATAGTTAAAGGCGAAAAATGTAGCCACAAACAACCTGAAGAAAATATGGCTGAATATTTAACTGAAAAAAAAAAAAAAGGTCCCAGCACACAGGAGGTCCCTATAATAATACAGGCTGGTGGGCGGGGCTGCTTCGGGGTTACCTTTCTCCTTCTCCCACCCTCCCCAGGCTTGGACATAACCCCATGGCCTTGGTGGTCTTCACCCGTGTGTCTCCCCCCCTGTAGAAGGCAGGGACGAGGCCTCCTGGAGGGACTGCACCCCGTGCCCCATTCTCTAAAATGCTTCTCTGCCTCAGGATCCTTCCCACTTTTTTTTTTTTTTTTTTCCGCTTGTTTTTGTTTTTGTTTTGAGGTGATACTGTTATTTCCTTTTTCTTTATTGTTTATTTCTTTTTTTTTTATTAAGAAGATTCTCCTTTCTTACCCTGTTCTTTTCACTTCCAGTCAGAGCCAGAGCCTTTGGCCTGGCCTGGTAGTTTCCATGCCCCAGCACTTAACTATCTTGCTGGAGAAAGCTGACCCCCCGTGATGGCCTGTCCCCCAGATTTTCAGAGGCCAGCCCGAGGTCTCCCCCTCTGCTCCCCAGTGGACCCCTGGCCTTGACCTCATTGCTGGAACTGCTCCTCTGAAAGGTTGAGGTGTATTCATTAACTCCTCAGATAACCCTGCTAGCTTTTCTGTCACCTCCTCCCCTTTCTTATCTGGGTTCACGGCCCTGTCTTCTATCTCTGGCCCCTCACTGATCCTAAAAGCTTTAGCTGGAAAAACCCACCGTCCCCTTCCCCCAGAGAGCTCAAGAAAGCCTTTTCGGGGCTGTGGCTGCACGTGAGTGTCTAGCTGGAACAGCCCTGATACTCAGGGGCTGTTGTCATTAAGCCTCTTAAAGGTGCTGGTCATCAAGCTACTGGTAGCCAAAGGACCACAGAGGCATCTGAGCTCCCAAGCTGACAGCCAAAGAGATTTTTCTGTGGTCTCCCGAAGGCCTCACACAACTCACCACAGCAGAATCCTGGGGTCCCTTGACAAGGTCCCCACCCAAGAAGAATGAACACCCCAAACTGACTGAGTCCATTAAACTCTTTGGCCCCAGTGAGCAAACTCAAATGGGAATCACTTGACCCAAACCCACTCCGAAATGAGAAAAGTCTGGTCAACCAGGAAGAAGGAGGCCTCCTAAGTGGGTCTCGTGCTCTGAGCCCTTCCTCCTTCAACATGGGAGCTCCACAGGGGTGCTTTGGCCCTGGGGGACCCTGGGCAATGCCTGGACAAATTTTTATTGTCACACCTGGGGGTGGGGAGGGGCTACTGGGATTTAGTTTTATCCAGGATGCTGCTAAACACCCAACAATGCACAGGACAGCCTCCCCACAGCATAGAATTTTCCAGCCCAGAAATAGTAGTGAGCTTGAGACCCCCGACTCCTTCTGTGCCCAGCCCTTAGAAGCAGCCAAGCTCCCACTTCAGGAGGTAGTTACTGGATGAACAGCCCCCTGAACACAGAACACCGGGCCAGAAGCAAAGACACCTGTCTGTCTTGGCTCTGCTTGGCCCGCTATGTGGCCTCGAGCAAGTTAATGACCCTCTCCGAGCTTCATGTTTCACATCCTGTAAAATGAAGATAACAGAACACTCCACAAGACAAATGTCTGTGAGGGCCGCGAGGTTGAGGGTTCTCATGTGCTCTAATTCAACAGCCTTCTCCAGGCCTAGAACGTTATAGAACCAGATGATAATGAACTCCAGGCTCAAGCGGCCTATACAGTGAGAGCTGTAGCAGTTTCAAGAAAAAGGAGATGGAGGAAGCGTGTGGAGTTAGGGAGAATCTGGGCCTGAATCAGGCAAGCCCTTCTGTGTTCTGACTGGGTGTCACTGGGCAAGATCCTTCCCACTCTGGGCAGCAGCCTCTCTGTCCATTAAAAACCAGGGTTCAGCGGAATCCCTCCTAGGGCTGTTCCAGGTCCAATCATCCCTGAGCCCGATCTGGCCCGCTTCCTGGGCGAGCATCTACTTCCTGTGCCTCAGTTTCCTCTTTTGCAAAGTAGGGGCTGTGGCACTTACACCTCGGGGTCATTGCAGATGTTAGTGGAACCATCGAGAGCGTGGACTCCAGACCCAGACTACCTGGGGGTGTGATTCTGGTCCTGC
>NW_021699575.1:0-7782 GCF_005190385.1 Monodon monoceros
TAATGCGTGGTTTCATATTGCCTTGCTTTGTCACCAATGGTTCTTGCGGTTTTCATCGGGCAAATGCCTTTTCAGGAATGAAGCATACTCCCAATCCCCTTGTGCTTCACCCCCCTCCTTTAGAGAATTTGACAAACAGCAACTTAGCATCTGGTTGCTCAGGAGTCCTCCAAGAAGAGTTTGGCAATTGAAGAGGAAGGGATCAGGTCCATCATCATAGTAAAGTCTGTTTTCACTGCCCTTACCAGGTGCCAGCAGATTAGTTTCTCTGACTTGGTCTCTAACTGTCTACCTCCTCCTGCCCCAGTGGATACCCATACTCCCCAGAGAATCATATTACAGTCCAAGTAGATCAGGACATTGACTAGAGAGAAAGATATTTAATTTATACTTAGAAATGCCTCATGACCAAGAAACTTGCCTGACAACATGTATCAGGAGTAATCTAAATGTACATACTTCTGAAATGAAATTATGCTTCTAGCAATGTGTCCTGAGGAAACAGTACAAATGCAGGAAGCTGTACTTCATGGTTGTCAATCCCAATAATCCTTTCGACAGGGAAAAATTGGAAACACTGGGCAAATTCAGGATCCAAAGACTCAGACACAAGGCACAGGTGTTGATTTTTTGAAGTGTGGAGTCAAAATAAGAATAGAAATGCCTTCTTCCTTACCACATAATCTTCTCACAGAGACTCAAAGAAGTAGGGTCCTTGCAGCTCCAAAGAGATAGCCCTGCATCCTCTCTCAGCTGTGCCCTGGCTTCCTTTGACTTTTACGAATGGGTAATGGAAATCTCAGGATACAGTGCAAGGTTGGTCTGTCAACATTTTCCTGAGGGCCAGTCACTTTTTCCAGTTCTGTTCTGTCCATGTCCCTAATCCCAGGCTTTTTCTCTGGAGAATTCTGCCTTATTCCATTAGGAATGAAAGTTCCCTTGTTAGGAATCAAGGAGAAATGACTGATTCTACGAATGGGGTGGAATATATACATAAGATGATCCTGCAGCATCTTTCAGTGCCAAGAAGTAAAGAAATAATCAAAAAGACTCTGTAAGCGCTCCTAATAGACAAATTGGAACAACTTGAGCCATAAATAAATAGATAGACAAATAAATAATGTACTGGGTTATAACCCAAATTATGAAATAATTATTCATGGTCCCCACTGACGTGAATAAGTGATTGACTAAATTGATTAATAAGGGATGATTGACAACTCTTAGGCAGAAGAATTTCATTTAGTTACATAGGTGCTCCCCAATCAAGGAAGGAGTGAAGAACTGCTCCCCCCTGAGTGTGGGCTGTGCACAATGATTTCCTTGCAAAGAGCACAGTCTAAAAGTGGGGGAAAAGAGTAACTTTACTGTCAAGAAATTAATCAAACACTTCCTCAGCCAGGTGATCAAGGGTAACAACGACAGTAGTAAGTCTGGTTCATAGCAAGTACCCTGGATATGATGTAATGAGAAGGGCACACGTTATCTCTGTGGTCTTCCTCCCAAACACCATAACTCCAGTCTATTCATGAGACAACATCAGACAAAGCCCAGTTGTGGACATCTGCAAAACACCTGGGCAGAATTCCCCAAAACTTTCAAGGTCATTAAGACAAGGAAAACCTGACAAACCGTGTTAGCCAAGAAGGAGACACAATGACTAAATGGAAAGTGGTACCATGGATGATACCCTAGAAGAGAAAAAAGAATATTGGGCAAAAGGTAAGGAAATCCAAATGAAGTATAGATTAGTTAATAATAATATATTTATATTGTTTCCTTAATTGTGATAAATATAACTAAAGTGAGGTATTAATAATAGGGGGAATGAATGTGTATTGTATACAGACCTCTATGTACTATCTTCACATTTTTTTGTAAATCTAAAACTATTCTGAAATTAAAAGTTTATTACGAAAAACGCTTAAAGTGTGGGGCTCAAAGTAACATCTGTATTTTTCACTAAACTAATTTTGTACACAAAATTATGAAACAAGTAAGGGAGAGAAAGAGACAGAATCACAAAGGAACACAAAGACGGTTGCAGGGCCACAGATACAGAGAAATCATTGAAGAACTAATGCTAAAACAGTAATGTTCATCATCTCAAGCTAGCGTTAACTCTAGTAAACGGTCTTTCTTTTACGTTGTGTACTTTCTAAATTTTTTGATGTTGAACATGTTTCATTTCAAAAGAGAAAGTGTGTTCCCCACAATGTCATTGTATGACATCTGAGATTAAACGTGGTTACAATTTTTGGTACTAAGGAAGGAAAGATTCAGTCTCTAGATTAAGGTCCCTGAGATTAAAACATTCAGATTGATTTCCTTTGCTCACTGAGGACTGAATAAGAGGAAACGTATTTCTTTTGCAACAGCAAAGACGTGTTTTTGAGTCAAGGAAGGACTCGGCAGTTCTGACGGTCCTTAGATACTGGATTTGACTCCTAAGGAGGCTAGCCAATTGCTTCCTCCTGTATGGAGCCCATGTACCTGGAAAATATAGGAAATACATTTTTAAAATAACAACCTCTAATAGAAAAACATTTTCCAGTTAGAGGCTGTATCCAAAGTTCACCTTACCTGAATCTTCTGTGATTCAGAACGATCGCTTGTGAGCCATACCATGTGGATTCTAGCTGCATTGGCTAGAATCGCCAGTACAGCCCAGTGCATGGAATCCCAGCTCATGGTGGGGGCATGGGGTGCAGAACAGCCAGAGGAGGGAATGTTTCTACAGGTGCTGAGAGAAGGCTGCTCTTCTCTGCCCTGCTCCATGCTCCCAGAGTCATCCCTACAGAATCCCTTGCTAGCTAACTCTTCATTGTACTTGGCCTTGAGAAAAGCTGACAGTAGATCCCAGGATGGGAGGAGAAAAGGGTTGAGGAGTTCTTCTCTAACAGCAGCTGGATTCCTTTAACCATGAGTTTTGCTGGGCAGTGCCTTCTCCTCAATGCTCTTACTTCCTGGGCTCCAGGGGTGTCCCTTTAGCACTAGAAAGTGAGTGGCAGAGGAAAACCATCCTCTTGAGGTCTGGGAGGCCGATCCCCTCAGATGTGCCATTTTCCCTAACATTCTTACTGTCCCCAACCTCCTCATGCACCTATAGAACCCCCTTCTTTAACCCCACTGCCATCTGTATCTGTACTCCCTCCCTTAAGAAACTCCTCTCCATCAAATGCAATAATGGAAGACCTTTCCTTCCTGCTTCTGTTTGAAACTGCAAGCCTAGAATTTATCTGGATTCTTATGAAGGGTTTCCTTCATCCCGCCTTTCTATCTCTCCATTCCTCTTGCCTAAACTGATTTTCTTCATAGCACTTTCAGGGTGTAGCCACAAAGAAATCAGAAACTGCATTTAATAGACCTCTTTTCGGTAGTAATATTTGTACTCTTATTTTGACACTATCATAAGTTTGTTGTAGGATAAAGCAAATAAGTAATATGTCATTCAGAGCTCAGCTTTTCAGAGTGAGTAAAATAAATACAGGTATAAAATCATCCTGTATTCTATTTGAATTAGAAATATCAGTATAAACTTCTGATGTGAGCATTTTTTAATTATATTTTTACATTTTTCTTAGCTCTATCCATTGAAAAGTCTTCAAAGCAAGAATAATCCAGTAACAATGAGCACCCATAGCATGCAAATTTTAGCTTGTGAATATCATTTCTCAATAAAAGGTACCAGAGCTACTCACAGAAATGGCTGATTCCATGTCTGTTGCAAGATAAGTACAAGGTAGCCTTGAGACATCTCATCCCTGTCAACAAGGGAGCTTTCAAAGTCCAATGCGTTTCTGTCAAAAGGACACAGAAGCCAATCTGAGGAGCTCCCATTGGCCTAAAATGGACAGTTTAAGCACCAGAAGGATTAATGCCTGCAATGAACTCAAACATATCAAATATATTTTTTGAACTGTGAATTTATAATTATACAAACCCCAAAAAAAAACAAAAAAAATAACTTTCTTTATTACATTTGGAAATTGCTGGGGTCCCAACCCACTATTCTAAAATTGCAAAATAAAGAAAAAAAAGCACTTATTCTGCCTTTCCTGTATCAGTTAACTACATATTAGGTTACCTAAAAAGGAAACAATGACAATTCCTTCCTTATAGATGACTCCCAGGTGATAAATGCAGAGGCAGGATGTTAAATTAATAAGTTACCAGTTTGCAACCCCTCATGAAATGTCAATCTGGGAATTGATCAATGAATATTAAAATATTACATGACAAATTTATTGGACACTTTTTCAGGGAGGGTTAAGACTGGAACTATAGATATACCTGGATCAATCTTCACATCACTAAATTGAACAGCTTGTATTATATGCCTCATGATCTGATGCAACATGGGGCACACAGCACCAGCTGGGACATAATCTTGCCTGAAACAATGGAACTAAATCTAATCAACTCTAATATAACTAGTACCTAGGAAAAACCGGCGTTACAAGTTATGTGGCACCAACAGAAACAACGAGCCAAATCCAGAACGTAGACGTTCTAGAGAAAAAAAACAATTTCTCCACAAATCAGCGGTATATAAAAGAAAACAATGGAATCTATTACAGAATGAAGAAGCTTAAGAGAACCAACAGTCCAATGCAATATGTGAATCCAGTTAGGATGTTACTTCAAGCAAACCAGCATAAAAAGACATCTTTGAGATTATCAGAGAAGTATGAACATAAGTGAGTAGGTTTCATTAAGAAGTGACTGTTGCTCATGATCGATATAAAACTGTTGTACAGTTAGATTTAAAAGTCCTTAAGAACTTAGACATGCGTGCAAATATTGACAAGTGAAATGACTTAATGTCTTAATTTCCTTGAAGATACATCAACAGAAGTAGAAGATTTCAATATAAGAAGTAGTGGAATTAGATGAGACATGCTGAGAAATATGGATAAGTGTTTAATCTGGGGGATTGGTACATGGCGGTTTACATACTATTCTCTTTCATTGTATCTGTTGGCTTTCAATGATGCAAACTGTGACTAAGCAATAAAGGAGGTTCTTCCACTGAGGAGGACACAAATATATTTTGGGATTAAATTTCTGATTATGGTAAATATGATGGCTTGTAGAAAACTTTCAGGTGACTCTTATCATGGCTCAGGGAAGGGAGAGGCCCTGAGCACAATGACGTCTTCATTGAATCCAATAGTTTCCATGCAGCATGAGAAAGGAAAATTAATATTTTGAATTTCAATTATTGCTTAATATTTTAAATGCTATATGTATTTTAAATATAAATATATGAATGGGAGACTTCTGAATGTAGCCTAATGGAGGAAAGGGAGGCATTTCCCCTTCTCAGATATTATCTTAAAACAAACAAGGAGAACAAGAAATGTAAAAGTAATCTCCACACTCAACCCCCAAAAGGAAAACATCTTAAAGTCCTTCAATCAAAAAACAATAAAAATAGAAAACTCTTCTCACAGAAAGAAAGAAATCAAACACAGTTATTGGGAAACTGAGAGAGAAGATGCCCTCAGTGCAGATCTCAGAAAATCCAGTGAAGAACACTCTTGAGAGCAAACAAATCAAAACTAAACAATGTGGTAACCACAGAGGGACAGCACACAAAGTTAACCCTGAGGTTTTCCTACTGCCAGGCACTGATGACTCATGTAACTCCTACTGTATGAATGTGAAGAACACGTCCTCGGGTGCAAATCCAAGAATCGCTGGTTTGCAACAGTCAGAAGTGGGTGTGTGTGTTCCAGGGAGGACCCATTTGCCATGAAGTTTCAAGACCCAGTGAAGGCAGGGTTGAGTAAGGGATCAGAGGCAAGGTCTATTGGCAACAGGTTGTCGGGGAAGCAAAGAAGACTGAGACTGAACTGCGAGCCATGCTGCAGCCATCTTCCTTGGCTTCGTCTAATTAAAATTAAAAGAATTATTCACACAGCCTGTGCCATAATGAGAATTCCTGTTAGCCTGGTTGCAGCCTGGCCCCTCCTCCCAGAATACTGTCTGCAAAAGACAGGTCCAGAAGGAGCTCGCCTCTTTCAAAGATGAGCCCTTGTTAGAAAGGAACAATTCCAGGCCCCACGAAGGATACTTTCCATTGAAACAGAAAAACAAAAGTCACTTAGAAAACACTCCACAGAAAAAAGTGACAAAAATTATCACCGAAAAGGCAATGAAATAAACACCACGGTGAAATAAGAGAACAAAGGGGCAGTAGAATGAGAAATAAAAGATTAAAATATTAGTTGATAGAGCTCAGAAAAGGAGCAGAGAAGAAAGTTAAAGCCACAATAGAAATGAAGGCCAAGCTGAAAGCAGCATAAGACGTTGCTCATGCACAGCAGTGGACCACAGGTAAAGGCGGAGAAAACAGCCTGTAGAAAATAGCATGAGAATCGAGTGAAAACATAGATATGGGAGGCAAGGTACATATACCATGAGCGCAACTTCAAAAGAAAATATATATGTGTGTGTCATATATATATATGTATGTACATATTCAATATATATACCCGCATGCATCACACATACCCGAGGAAAAACACAGAAACATATCTAAGTGACGTGACTACAAGGGTACACAGGGAAGTGGCAACACTGCTTTGTCTTCCTAGACAGGAGTGGGGAATGATCTTGAGCATGTAATTTTTTCCTTAACCATGTATTACTTGTTTAATTTTTCAGTTAATAAGTAGGTGTGTAAATGTCAGTATTCAGTATATAAATAGGCATTCTATGACATTTGTATCTGTAACGTTTAAGTAGATAGCTTACTAAGCTTCTAGTTCGAACTGTCAGTTTACAGGATACACAAAGGACACGAGATCATGTTAAATAAGATAACATGACTATGCAAATGCACAGGACAAATAACCTGTTTTGTTTTTTTTTTTTCACAAATAAACTGCAAGTGGAAAAGCGGAGGAGGATTTAAGGACTTAAATGATTTTACAGATGTATTACTGTAAAGACATATCACCGAAATACAAAATGTATGGAACTTATTAGAATCCTGATTTGGACAACCAAAACATAAAATATAAATAACACAAACAGATTTAGTTCAAGATTGAATAGATACTCCTTAATGTTAATGAATACATAAATATTAAGGATATATAAATGGTATTTGGTTATGTATTTAAAAAGCACCTCATTTACAAAATAAATGTTGAATTCTGTACTAAAGAAATGATATGACCTCTGGGATTTGCTTTTGAATATTTTAAGATTGATAGGGAATTGGGTGGGAGTACAGAAAAAATAAGGCTGACCATGAGTTAATAATTTGTGTAAAATCCAGTGATAGATATACAGACGCCCATTATATTGTAAATCTACATATCTACCTGTGGGAAATTTTTAATGAAAGCAAAAAAAAGTCATGTTTAACTTCTGTAATCAGTGAAAACGCTAATAATTATAGGTAAGGGATAAGCAATAGGTTATTTTGATCTCCAGTATTTCTGCCTTGTGGGTGAAACACCAAGGCAGAGGAGCCTCAGTACATTTCATACACGAGCATAACATGGAGAACCTCTGTGTGAGTCAGTGACTAACTCCCAGCTAAGTGAATTCAGACCAGTCTTATTGTACTGAGAGCAGTCAAAGCTGGAAGGCAGGAGAAATTTTCCCTGACTAAAGGAAACCTAAAATGCGATCTTCAGATTTCATAACTTTTCTAATAAACCACATGTGATCTCACGGTTTGTAAAGCCCAGCCTTCCCAACCTGCAGGCTCACCTTCCAGCACTGAGCCCAGCCCATTTTCCCCATATATAAGCCACTGCTGGG
>NW_021699576.1:0-1472 GCF_005190385.1 Monodon monoceros
GAGATTCAGTGAGCAAACGCAGACCCTTTGAAGTCATACTGCATGGTACCCATTCCATGGGTCCCAACTCTCCAGGTTGAAGGGATTCTTCCTTCACCTAAAACATGCATGGGAGACCCAGAGTATGGTCCACCATGTGATTGGGAAACGTTTTCAAATGCATCTCAGTTTTTGTCCCCTTGTAATCGGGTTCACCATTCCAGATGCTTTACTAACACTCTCCCCACTTGGAGAGTCAGTGCCTTTAACTTCCTTTTTGGCACAGTTTGCAATTTCTGCGCAAGATGAACAGGAATACGGAGAACCAATGAGAGACTAGCTGTAAGTGTGTGCACGGGCTAATGGAACGCTCATTTCCCACCAGGAAGAGGAATTTACCAAAGGCTCAGCGTGCCCTGCCGGAAACAGATTAGGGCCGGAACCATCCTGCGGTTTTGCGGCCAGCTCACAAGAAAGCGAGTTGAAGAAAGGAGCTCAGGGGCACTGTAATTCACAAACCTGCAGAGTTATGAATGACAGCTATCGTCCAAAAATGTACTGAAGTAAGACTTCGAAGAGGACTTGAAAGCGGGGCAGAATTTCAGGAAAACGATTTCAGGGGGTAGACTGGAACGGCACTTAAAGCATAGGAAAAGAGGCAGAATGTCGACAATGATGCTCTTGGCCAAAAAGGGCGCATGCGTTTTTCCTGAATATATTCAGGCAAAAACGCATACGCCCTTTTTGGCCAACCAAGCAAGCGTGTAAAGGAAATCTGCACTACAATGAAGCCTCACTGCCCCCCGGTCAAAAGGGCCATCTGAAAAAAGTGTAAAATCCAGAAAGGCAGGACAGGTCATGGAGAACAGGGAGCCTTGTTATGCTGATGGGCGGGATGTAAGTTGCCAGCAGCCACTCTGGAGAAGTGTATGGTGTTTCCTGAAACACGTAGGAAAAAAGCAACACAGCCTATGGCACTTCCACTTATGGTCCTATAGCTTAGGGAAATTAAAATCAAAAACACAGAGCCATCCCAAAGTTTGGGACGGCTATGTTTACAAGAACCTCGTCTATGGTACTAGTGAAATATCTGAGAAAGCAAGAAATAGGTAAAGATTTTGTGGTACGTACGTACAATGGAATATCACTCAGCAATGAAATCTACATCATCAGGCCCTAGCGGCATAATGAGTGTATTCAGGTATTATGATTCTACGAGAAATAAGTCACACAGAAAAAGAAACATCATAAGATATCACTAATACACGGAATGAAAACTTGGCTACACATGAAGTGAATTACAAAACAGAACATGGTCTCAAATTTACAAAACCAACTTATGCTTGCTTATGGGGAAAGGTGAGTTGGTGTGCTGCACAAAACCAGAGATTGAAATTAGCACAGATACCGTTCCATAAGCCAAATATATAATAGACAAGACCTACGCCTTGCTCAACGAAATGGACTCAACACCCCATATTCAACGCCTGGGA
>NW_021699577.1:0-3005 GCF_005190385.1 Monodon monoceros
CAGGGAGCCAGGGGCGAGGCTGTCAGGTTCTGCAGGGAGCCAGGGGCAAGGCTGTCTGCCCCAACTTTCCACAGAGTTCTCAGGAAGGATGGCGGGGATGGGAGCCACCGAGAGAGCTGGAGGTAGAATCTCCCAGATGCACTCGGCATTTTACCTTGACCCCTGATGAGCGATGACCAAGGAGGATGGAGGTGTGTCCTCTAGACGGCACTCGGGGATCTGCAAGGGATCAGACCCACGACTATGGTCGTGATTCGTTAGCGTGTGGAGGCAAATGGAAAACAACCAATTCTGCTTCCAGGGTAGATGCAGCTCTCTTCTTTTCTCCCTCTACGTGTTACATTTCTGCCGCTGTGAGCCAGATTGGGAGGTTGGGAGGATCTCCACAGTGGGCTGTAACTGCTCTTCTTTCTCCTGTCTGGTTTTCCACAGGCCGGGAGGAGACTGGGCAGGCAGGGCCCTACGGGCACTTGGAAAGGCTCCAAGAAGATTGGAAGGGAACAAAAAGACCTCTGGATGCCAACCCAACAAGTGGGAGACAGCCTGCGAGGCACCCCACGACGCTTCACGCTCCCCACTCCAGCCACACGCAGGAGGTGCAGCCTTCTCACAGTTGCAGAGGGACCACGCCACTGACAGACCCCCTGGAGATGGAAACCTGGGCCAGGAGACGTCTTCCCAGTGAAGGTAATACAGAGCTCACTGCCTCGTCCGCAGGCCAACGTTCGGCTCAATGCGGGGCTATCAAAACGTGGAAGGTGAAGTAGCAGTACAGAAACATCCTTCATCCTCATCCGTATTTGGGCCCTGCCACTGATGCATGGGGTCAGCGGGGAAAGAGGGCCCCCTCTGATGTCTTCTGGTCACCAGGTCCCTCACGGGGCGGGGGGGGCATCCTGGACTAACTGAGGGTCGGTGGCTTGGCTCAATCATGTTGGTAGAGCAACTGAAAGAGAGGGGATCCAGGAAGGAGAGAGAGACAGAAACAGGCCGAGAGAGAGAGAGGGAGAGAGCGCTGCTCAGGGGATGCTGCTGACGCCGGTCGGAACTTGCACTTGGTAAAGATGATAATCTAGACTGAGGCACGGCTTGGTGTGTCCCTCCCTCCAGGGGGTGCCTGGAAGGACGGTTCTCAGCTGTCTAAGCTCATGAGGGTTATGACTTGTTCTAGTTTGTAGGCCAGTTTCTGCTTCCCACACTGGTCATCGTGGTCCAGAGGTCCAAGGATCTGTTGAAAAGCCAAGAACGGGGCGGTCACTAGTTTGCGTGTGTGTGTCTGTGTTCTTAGGGTACAACAGACAGGGGGCGTGGTCAGAGGGTCTGGGAGGATGTGTGCAGGTGAAGCGGCCCACACGAGGTGGCAGGGGAGGCACACAGCCTGGGTGACGGGGTTGGGAGGGGTGGGGCAGTGCTCGGGCATAGGGGACAAACGTGTGGGCACCCAGGTGTCAGCGCAGGATGCCAGCGCATGCACCAGCATGTCTGAACACGTGTACATTTCACTGCCCACGGAAGACAGCTGGGAGTGGGCAGAAGACACCTGCTGCAGTTACCTAGAGGTTAGACAGCAAACAGGTCCATGCCCAGTGGGAAGTATGGTGCTGTCTCGGGGTGACTATGATTTCACGATATCAAGACATTCCACCACCACCACCCCCGCACCGTGAAAAAGGAACGTCTTCCTCGTCCACAATCCAAGGCCTGAAATTCCACATTTAGCAAGTTATTTGGCTCCCCTTTGCCTGTTAAGAAACCAGTATCCCTCGGAGAGTTATGTCTTAAGCTTTACTGGTCATTGACACCCAACGGACAATGTCTGCACAGCCTTTGCTGAGATTACATGGGTGGCGGAGGACGGCGACAGAGCAACTGTGGACACATGAAGGAATATGTATTCGAAGCTGGCCCAGACTCAGGAGCTGTAGGATTGAACAAGGGCTCCACCAGTTTCTGGCCGGGTGATGTGGGGCAAAACATGTAACCTCTCTGAGCCCTCATTTCCTCATGTGTACAATGAGATGGGACGTGTGACTCCCTCTCGGGCTGCTCCAGGAGAGGGGATAAAGTCACGTGACATATGGGAGCGCCCATCACACAATGCTGGCTCCAGCAGGGGCATGTGACGGCAGGGCTGCTCTCTACGGGTCCTGGGGTCTGAGGGAGCAGGGAGGGGAGAGGAGGCTGAAGGCTTGAAGGGAGGGTCCCAGAGCTTTGGACATCCTGGCCCAGTTAATAAATTTTTAATTGGGGAGACCAAGCGAGTTGCCAACTTCTTAGCTAGCCAAGGACCACCAGTGACTGGCCCCAACATTTCATAAAGATGGGACGTTTTAATACTAACCGTAGACGAGTGAACTTGCAGACTAAGGGACAGGCCTTTCCAAGATGAGACAGTGGCACTCATGTACTGGCCTACTGTACATCGTCCTCACTTGTCATGCGGCCACAGACACATGGAAACTGCCCTGGATTAGCACTGGCCCGTAGGCTGGCTCTGGGGTCCCTCCCCTAGAGGACCCACCACTGACTTGCCCTGCACTTGAGGTTCACAGCATTATACTGCTCATGGCCTGTGGACACCAGGCCCTGGGCCCTGCTGGGGCTCCTTCCTTAATCCAGAGTTCCTAGACCCTCCCTCAGGAGTGAGGCTGGGAGGAAGCAGAGAACCCAGGGCCCTGGCTTCAGCTCCTATTACTATCTTCCACTCACAAGGCAGCTATGCTGCTGCTCAGACATGGGGAGCCTGGATTCTGAACCTACCTGGTCTATACCGGTATGACCAAGAAAACCATGGGCACCTCTGTGCTGGCCAGAAAGAAGGCAGTGTCTGCAGGGGCAATGACCCCAGATGAAGTTTCCTAACTAGGGACTGCAGCAACTAAAAATATACTCCATTCTGCTCTGGTCTGTATCTATTCTGTTCTGATTCTCTCCTACCCTATCATCTTGTTTTCTATTCTATTCTATTCTATTCTATTCTATTCTATTCTATTCTATTCTATTCT
>NW_021699578.1:0-1025 GCF_005190385.1 Monodon monoceros
CCTGCCTCCACAGGATGTCCTCCAGTACTTCTAGGTAGGTCTCTGGATCTACTGTGGGCGCTGTGGCCACAGCTCAGACTGATCTGACCTTACTCCCACATGTACTTGTCCCCGAAGCCCACAGCCTCAGTTGTGGGAAAACTTGTTGTCTATTCAGGTATTCTACAGACGCAGGGTTTGCCAAGCCGATTGCAGGGATTTAATCCACTGCTTCCGCAGCTGCACGGGGAGATTTCCCTTTCTCTTCTTTGGTTGCACAGCCCCTGGGGTTTAGCTTTGGTTTTGGCCCCACCTCTGGGAGTGGGCCGCCCTCAGACATCTGTTCCCTGCACAGGAAAACGGGTGCGAACGCAGCAGCTGATTAGGGCTCACTTGCTCACTCAGGCTGGGGAGAGGGAGGGATGTGGCAATCACAATCGGGACGTGCAGGGAGTGCCTGCTGTGGCAGAGGCCAGCGTGAAGCTGCAAGAGCCTGAGCCGTGCTGTGCGTTCTCCTGGGGAATTTGGCCCCAATCGCGGCACCCTCGGCAGTGGTGGGCTCCACAGGCTGCTGGGAAGGTGTGGGCAGTGACCTGCCTTGCACACAGGACTCTTGGTAGCAGCGGTGGACGGCAGCCTCTGGGGTCAGATATAACAGCCACGGCTTGTGCTTGTGCTCACATAGGTGTTGTCCTGCTGTCTGTGAGTGTGTGAAGCAGGAAGATCCTATGGTGGGCCGCTCCTCAAGCACCCTGCAACGAAGGTCTCTTGCCTCTCTGGCAGGCCCAGCTTTTTCCCAGACTCTCTGCCAACTAGCTCTGGCACACTAGCCGCCCCCCGGCTGTCCTCATGCAGTCAACCCCAGTCCTCTCCCTGGGTTCTGACCTCTGAAGACCAAGCCTCAGCACCCAGCCTCCACCTGCCCCGGTGAGTGAGCAGACAAGCATCTCAGGCTGGTGAGTGCTGGTCTGCACCGATCTTCTGTGTGGGAATCTCTCTGCTCTGCCTCTGCACCTCTGTTGCTGCCCTCTCCTCTGAGGTTCCAG
>NW_021699579.1:0-8442 GCF_005190385.1 Monodon monoceros
AGGCATCGGGAGGGGGAAGAAGGAAGGGGAGGGGAGGGGAGAGGAGTGGGGAAGAGAAGAAAGAGGAGCGGGAGGAGGAGAGGAATCAGAAAGGATGGGGGAGGAAGGAGGGAGATGGACAGAGATGAAAAGAAGGAAAGAGCATGAAGGAGGGGAGAAGGCAGGGAACAAGGAGGGAGAGGGTGAGAGGAAGAAGGTGGAAGAGTAGAGGTTGTGGGGAGGAGGGGAAAGGAAAGGGACAAGAAGGGTAGGGCCCGGGACAGGTGCCAGTGGACTCAGGTGTCTCATTCTTCCTGGTCTTCCCGTATCAGGAAATAACAACTCCACCCTTCCAGTTACTCTGGACAAAACCGTGGCTCTTTCTTACCTTTTTCGCACGCACGCACACACACACACACACACACACACACACACACACACACACACACATCCAGCCAGTCTGTAAATGGCTTGGTCCTGTATCTAAAATATACCCATTATCATCAACCATCACCACCTCAGTCACTCCCACCCTGGTCCAAGTCACTTGGGAGGCTCACAGGATCTGCCCTCGACCTCTCTGAACCCCCATCTCTGCCCCCTCACCACTCCCCCAGGCCATGCTCTGCTCTTCATTAGTCCTCCAAGAGGGAAACTCTACTCCAGCCTCAGGGCCTTTGCATGAGCTTATTTGTTTATTGCCTGTCTCCCCACTAAAAATGTACATAAAAGAAGGGATTTGTATATTTTCTTCACTGCTGTATCCCCAGAATCTAGAACAGTGCCTGGCACATAATAGGTTCTCAGTAAGTAATTACTCAACAAATTAATGAGTGCTAACGCCCCCACCCCCCAACACACACTCTTCTGTTCACTTCCTAGCTGTCCGAATTTGGGCAAATGAATTAACATCTTGCCCCTCCTGTTTTCTCACTTGCAAAGAGTAACATGGCACAGCAGTAGTAAATCACATACCACAGTGATGTGCATGTAGATTGCTTTGGGTAGTATGCACATTGTAACAATATTAATTCCTTGAATCCATGAGCATGGTATATCTTTCCTTTTATTTTTGTCATCTTCAGTTTCTCTTATCAAAGTCTTATCAGGGTACAGGTCTTTCACATTTATGGTTAAATTTATTCCTAGTTTTCTTCTTCTTTTTGATGCAATTGTTTTTAAATTTCTCTTTCTGATAGTTTGTTATTCATGTATAGAAATGCAACAGATTTCTGTATATTATTTTTGTATCCTGCAATATTCCTGTATTCAGTTTTTAGTTCTAAAAGTTTTTTGGTGGCGTCTTTAGGGTTTTCTATGTATAGTATCATGTCATCTGCAAATAGCAATAGTGTAACTTCTTCTGTTTTAATTTGGATGCATTTTGTTTCTTTTTTTAATTTTTTTTTAAAGTTTATTTATTTTATTTATTTATTTTTGGATCTGTTGGGTCTTTGTTGCTGTGCGTGGGCTTTCCCTAGTTGCAGCGAGTGGGGGCTACTCTTCGTTGCAGTGCGCGGGCTTCTTATTGCGGTGGCTTCTCTTGTTGCGGAGCACAGGCTCTCGGCCCGTGGGCTTCAGTAGTTGCAGCACACAGGCTCAGTAGTTGTGGCACACGGGGTGGGCTTAGTCGCTCCGCGGCATGTGGGATCTTCCCGGAGCAGGGCTCGAACCCGTGTCCCCTGCATTGGCAGGCGGATTCTTAACCACTGCGCCACCAGGGAAGTCCCTGCATTTTGTTTCTTTTTCATGCCTGATTGCCATGGACGGACTTCCAATACTATGTTGAATATATGTGGGGAGAGTGGGCATATATGCCTTGTTCCTGATCTTAAAGGAAAAGCTTTTAGCCTTCACCATTGAGTATGGTTTAGCTGTGGGTTGGTCATATAGGGCCTATATTGAGTTATGTTCTCTCCATACCCACCTTGTTAAGAGTTTGTGTCACAGATGGCTGTTGAATTTTCTCAAATGTTTTTTCTGTATCTGTGGAAATGGTCATATGCTTTTTATCCTTCGTTATGTTAATGCAAATGTATCACGTTGATTGATTTGTGGATACAGAAGCATCCTTGAATCCATGGAATATATCCAACTTGATCATGGTGTATGATCTTTTAATATATTGTTGAATTTGCTTTGCTAATATTTTGTGGAGGATTTTTGCATCTATGATCATCAGGCCTATAATTTTTGGTAATATCTTTGTCTGGTTTTGGTGTAGAATGAGTTTGGAACCATCTCTTACTCCTCAATTTTCTGGAATAGTTTGAGAAGAATAGGCATTAACTCTTCTTCACATAAAAGCTGAACAAACTCATTTTCCTAATTTTTTTTCCTCTTCTCAGTGTAAGATGAGACGTGGGAAAAAACTGCCCCCACAATATGCCCTGGAGCTTCTGACAGTCTATGCTTGGGAGCAAGGAAGCATGGAAACAGGATTCAGCACAGCTCAGGGATTTCAGACTGTTTTGGAATTAGTCCTGAAGCACCAGCACCTCTGCATCTACTGGGAAAAGTATTATGACTTTGAAAACCCTATTATTGGACAATACCTGAGAAGGCAACTTGCAAAACCCAGGTACTCTATCCCCCACATGGCTTAGCTCCCCACATAAATGAACCCATGAATACAGCTGTGGCACCTTGGAAATGTAGGAAGTGAGAGGGATCCATATTTATTGATCATCATCTATTGTCAATCACTGTGCTGGGCACTTTACTCCTACCATCTGGTTTAAATAATAAATTTAAATAATAACCTCCAATCCAGTGAGGCAGGCACTATGCTAACCATTCTACAGATGACTGAGGTTTGGAGAAATAAGAGCTTGTCCAAACCTTAACAGAAAATGAGTGAAATACCTGAAATTTGACTAAAATAACAATAGCTACAGCAACAATAATGACTGCTCCCAGGAAGTAAGAGCTTGCTGTAAGACCAACACACTCGAACAGAATAGTAAAATTTTGGTTATTAAAACTGACATGCATGGACCCCTTATTATGTTCCAGTTACTGTTCTGAGCACTTCACATGCTTGTCTAGATCCTCATACAGCATGCTTTGAGGTAGGGTTATTCAAATCTCCCCATTTCACTGATGAGGATACTGAGGATTAGAGATTCAGGTGACCTGCCCAAGGTCACACCACTAATAAAGAGCAGAGGTAAGATTCAAACCCAGGTCTATCAAGGCCCGAATGCAAGCCTCCTTCTCCTTGTGTTCAGTGCCCACCGTAGGGGAGGGCACTCAGGACACACCCCAGGGAGCAGTGCCCTCCTGGGCCCCTCCTGCTGCCCCGAGTCCCAGTCTGCCCAAGTTAGTATTTTGCTCTGCCAGGAGCTCTAGACCCCCGCAACACAGCCCACATACTCACCTGCCCCTCTCTAACTGTTGCTTTTCAGACCTGTGATCCTGGACCCAGCTGACCCTACTGGAAATGTGGCTGGTAAAGACCCATATAGCTGGCAGCTGCTGGCACAAGAGGTTAGAGTCTGGCTGGGATACTCATGCTGTAAGAATTGGGATGGGTCTCCAGTCAGCACCTGGAAGGTGCCGGTGTGACCTCCTGATTCCCTCATGTGACCTGATATTAATGGCAGGTTGAAATAACAACTTCTAGAAATACTGCATTAAATCAAATTGAATTTCATCTCTGTCTTTGTACTCTTTTACTGTGGTTACTAGAAAATGTAAAATTACACATGTGTTCTGCCCCAGAATGAATCACCGGATTAGACAATAGGCTTACCAACTCACATTGTCACCCTGTCTTGGTACCAAAAACAACATTGCATTTACAAAAGTCCAGTCAATAAAAACTCCCTTAAGGAAGCACAAAAGATCAAGCATGTTCTTACCACCTGAGTCGCTGGTCACGTGTGTAGCTGGGAAACAGTCTTTGGCTTCTCCATATTACTGTTCCTCCTTTGAGTCCTCCAGCATCCCTGTGAGATGGGTCTTATTCTTGTTCTCATAATAATACACTGAGATTTGGGCACTTGCTTGAGTCACCAAACATTCCAGCAGCATTTGTTGAAGGGACCATCCTTTCCCCACTGTTCTGTAAAAGCCACCTCTCACATATGTCCGGAGCCCGTCTGTGTGTGAGTCTGTGTAGTTCCATTGGTCAACTTTGGCATCCTTGAGTTAATACTACCTTGACTAATTACTCTAGCCTGGTGTTAATTCTTAATATCTTGTAGAAAACTCTGTTTTTATCCAAACCAATGTCTTCTCTTGGCTCTATTTCTATGTTAATATTATATTCTGTTTCTGAAATTTCACCCAAAGTACGGGGAGGCATTTGATTAGAATTCCATAAATTAGTTCAGGGAAGATGACATCTATTGAGAATCCCAATCCACAAACTTGGAGCTTCTTTCCATTAATTTTCCTCTTCTTGAATTACTCTGTAACTATGTTTTATAGTTTTTCCCTGCATTGGTCTTAAGTGTGTTTTGTCATATTATTCCTAGATACTTGTTTTTATGTTATTGTACTTAGTAGGTTTTCTTTCATTTCATTTTGTGATGGTTGGTTTCATGAAGACCTAAATGTTTTCAGTGGGTATATTTGATTAAAGCATGGTGAGCGAGTGAGCTTTATACTTTTCTGAATTCTGTGATTTTTGTTTTGCTGTAAATTTGTACTGCTTGAATGACCACAAGAAACAGTAAAGCATTTTGTTTCAAAACCTTTTGTGATAAGTATTTGTCAGCTGAGCTCTGATAGTTTGGGCAAAGCTGGCAGACCCAGGTGACAGAAGGCTCAAGGGTGCTGCAGTTTGGAGCTGCTGGCTCATGAGGTTCAGAAGCAGAGGAGCAAGTGTGTAAGGGGTGACGGAAATGCTCTCATGAAATTTGAAGCACCCGAGTCATAAATTCCTGACTGCCCAGAGCTGAGTCCCCATTCTGGGCAACTTCCTGCTGAGGAAATGAAACTGGGAAGGACTAAGGTTGAAGCAACAGATGTGAGGGTGGAGTTCTCTGAGCCGCCCTGGGCACTCAGCATCGTGGTCAGGTGCTCTAGCCCCACCAGGGGGTGCAGTTATTTTTTTCATTATTATTAACTTTTATTGGAGTGTAGTTGCTTTATAGTGTTGTGTGGGGTGCAGTTTGATGTACTACCTGCCTTCCACCCTCCCAGCCACATGGGGTTTCAGCCTTTGTCCTGTATCAGGGCCCCTTTCTCTCTCTGTTCATATTTCCGAGCAGTTTGAGAGCCCGCACAGTTTGAGAGCCTTACCAAAATAAGATGTCCCTAAAAAATGGGGAGGAGATCACATTGGGTGGGCCAAAAAGTACCTTCGGTTTTCAAGTAAAAATAAAAGACCCATTTTTCATTTTTACCAAGAACTTTATCGAACAACGTAATCACCCTTTTGTTCCACTACCTTCTTCCATTTTTCAGGCAACTTCATAATTCCATCTTTCCAAAACTTTTTATCCAGGTGCGAACCCACACCCCCTGCACTGGAAAGCAAAGTCTTAACCACTGGACCGCGAGGGAAGTCCCTGTCCTTTATTTTTGCTCAGCATTTGATACCTTTCAAATCCCCTTTTGTGTCTCTTCTTTCAGATTATCCTCAGAAGCAGTTCTGTGAGTGAGAAAAGTTTGCCCTCTCTACAGATTGGGACATTGAGGCATGCCCAGTTACACTCGTGTTCAAAGCTGCACAGCTAGGGACAGCTCGCAATTTTTCTATCGACTTAAAAATGCCTTAAGAAATAGTCTGTTAATCAAAAAGTAAAACCATTATAGTCATGCCATTAAAAAAGAGAGAGAGAAAGAAATTATGTTTGTGTGTATGTGTGTGTTAACCTAGAAAAACATCTGAAAAGATCTGCACCAAAGTAGTTGTAGTCTTTCAGGTTTAGGATCAGGGATGGACTTTATGCTTTTGGATTTTTCTGACCATTGCTGTTTGCAATATACATGTACTGCTGCAAAAATCACAGGAGACAATAAAACAATTTTGTCAGCAACGAAAAAAGAGGAAAAGGAAACCAAAAGTGTGTTTTTACTCTTGGGTGAAGTACTAACCTGGCTTAAAAATTACCTTTTCAGAGTACAGTCTGAAGAAAGACCAGATGTTCTAGGTTGCCTGTTAAAGGCAGGGAGTAATTCTGGAATACTGGAGGAAAGAGCTGGGAGACTGAACAGGGTTCAGAATCAAAGGAATGTTTAATTTGCTGAGAGAGAAAGACTCAGGGCAAAGCTCCTCCCTTACAAGGAAACGAAACCAACAGCAGCCCAGACTCAGGGCACACCTCCTCCCTTCCAATGAAATGAAACTAACAGCCTCCTGGACCCAGGCAGCAGAAGAGATAGAAGCTAAAAGGTTTTCCCCTCCAGCTCTGCCCTCTCTGGCTCTCCTGTCCCAGCGTCATGAAGGAGCTCAGTGATACCCCGGCCAAGTATCTAGACAAGTTCATCGAAGACCACCTCCTGCCAGACGAGGATTTCTACACGCAGGTCAACGAAGCCATCCACACCATCTGCAGCTTCCTGAAGGAGAGGTGTTTCCGGGGGGCCCCCCACCCTGTGCGGGTGTCCAAAGTCGTGAAGGTGAGTCCAGAACTGCCTGGCTGGGGAGAAGGGGGCTGGAAGAGCAAGCGTTTCCACAGCGACAGAGAGAGAGCAAAAGGTTGAGGTCTCTGGGGCTGGTGGTTTCTGATTTATCCATGCCAAAACTATAACCACAGCTTGTGAAGATAGCTTTTGGGGTGAGGGCCTCCACCTGTAAGCTTTTAACAAATGCCCAGGTGCAGTTTATAAACCACCTGTGTCACGTCCACCACAGAGATAGGCAAACTGAAGCCTAGCTGTATCAACAATCCGCTAATCATCGACCAGGCTGGGGACACACCATGCCTGCAGACTCATGAGCTGGTTAAGAGTGTAAGTTTTGAAAGCAGATAGCACCTGCTGCTGTGAAATCTTGGGCGAGTCACTTAACCTCTCTGTGCCTCAGTGTCATCATCCATAATTCCCAGTACTTTGCAGGGCTTGCAGATCAAGTAAAATAAGCCATGGTCCAGTTTACAGTATTAATTATATAAGGTCGTAAAGAACAGGGAGTAAAGAACACAGACTGAACTGCATCTCTGCCACCTACTAGCTGTGTGATTGGGCTGATACATAATCTCTCTCAGCATCTGTTTCCCCATCTGGAAAATGGGAACAGATAATAATAGTAGCTAAATCACAGAGTTAAGACTGGTAATGCCTTCAGAACAGTGGCTAGTACTCAAAATGTTAGTAATTGTTCTCAGCATTTTATTTAGGGAGGCTCTTCTCAATGATAAATATCAGTTCTCATTGTCATCACCTTTTTCAGGGTGGCTCCTCAGGCAAAGGCACAACCCTCAGGGGCCGATCAGATGCTGACCTCGTCATCTTCCTCACCAATCTTAAAAGTTTTCAGGAACAACTTCAGCGCCGAGGAGAATTCATCAAGGAAATTAGGAGACAGCTGGAAGCCTGTCAAAGGGAGGAAATATTTGAAGTGGAGTTTGAGAAACAGCAATGGGAGAGTCCCCGTGCTCTCAGCTTCGTGCTTAGATCCTGTCAGCCCCATGAGTGCGTGGAGTTCGATGTCCTGCCCGCTTTTGATGCCCTGGGTGAGCACTCTCAGCCACAAGGTGTTTCAGCCTTTGTCCTATGTCAGGGCTTCTTCTGCTCTCTTTTCATGTTTCTGAGCAGAAATCTCTCTCACTTTGAGAGTCTTATTAAACAGGGCATCCCTTCAAGTGGGGAGGAGATCCTAGCATCTCTTCTGGGGCAAGAATGTTTAGGGTCATACTGAGCCACTGCAGTGACATTAACAACAAATTGGTACAATTTGGGAGCAGTATATTTTTATAGAACACCTGCCAAGCTTACTAGTTTTACTCTTGGCAAAGTGTGTGAATCTTCTCTTTCTAAAAATGAGGCAGCGTATATCTGGTGTAAACACAGTATGTTAATTTCATCTTTTATCCAAAGCATAAGGGAATATCAAATTTACCTGAGGGTTGGAATCTGTAGACAATCTGCAGGAACATTGGGACAGGAAGCAGTACATCTCTGAGGCTCAATTTCCACTGAGTACCTTCCATGTGCAAGGCACTGTTCTATGGCCATAAATGAGACAGACGGGGAACTTCTCTCCTGGAGCCTGACAATAATAATTTAAATACCACAAATGAAAGGATAACTTGTTGAGACAAAAACTAAATATGGTGATTCAAAAGAGAATGATGGGGCTTAGAGGGGGTGTTTAGACAGGGCAAGAAGGGAGGTGACCACTGACCCGAGGCCCGAGGGATGAGAGGAAGCCAAACCTGGGAAGATCTGGGGGCTCCAGGAAGAGGAAACAGCAAGTGCAAAGGCCCTGAGACAGGAATGAGCTTGGCATATTTGAAGAAGTGAAATAACCAGGGGAGTAAGTAGCAAAGGGATCAAGGCAAGAGGTGA
>NW_021699580.1:0-1834 GCF_005190385.1 Monodon monoceros
CCAAACCAGGATATGATATCCTTAAAGCAAGGATATCCTTAAAGACTAAAAGCCAAACAAAAGCCAAAATGAAGTCTGATGGAGATGAGAGAAAACTAAGAGAATTCATCACCAGACAATTTGCTATAAAAATATTACATGAAAGGAACATCTTCAGGCTGAAGTGAAATGACACAAGAAAGAAGTAAGCTTGCAACTTCCGGAACAAAGGAAGGGCAACAAAAATGGCAAGTATCTAGAAAAATTATCCTCTTACATTATTTTATATATGTATGACTTTTTTTTTTTTTTGGCCACGCCTGCGTGGCCTGCGGGATCTTAGTTCCCCTACCAGGGACTGAACCCGGGGCCCCAGCAGTGAAAGTGCTGAGTCCTAACCACTGGGCCACCAGGGAATTCCCTGTATATGTATGAAAAAAGGATACCACAGTCTCAGAGGGTGGCACTGAAGTCATATAAAGGTGACACATATGACAGCTATAACAAAGAGGGGAAGGTAAAAGAATCTATATGGATGTAAGCCTTCTGAATTTTATTTAATTGGTAAAATATTAACTCTAGACTGTGAAACAATACGTATACATAGTGTTATTCCAAGAACAATTAAAAAATGACAAACTCAAGAAAATTGGATAACCTCAATCGTCCTATATTTAGGAATTGTGGACAAGATAGCTAAAACATTCACATACGTGTTTTGTGAAAAGTTTTTCTCTTGGTTAATTGCCTAGGAGTGGGTTTTTGGGTCATATGGTAAGTATGGCTCTCTCAGCCAGCCCTGGCCACCACTTCAGGTGTCACCCCAGCAGGATCTGGATGGTGTGGGCACTTCCGTTCTTAGCGGCTCTCCCCTCCAGTGCCGCCAGGGGAAAGGGCAGGAGGATGCAGAGGCGCTGCTGCTAAAGCTGCCGCCCCTTGTGGGAGCTGCACAGCCAGCAGCCTTGCTCCACGTTGCTGGGCAAGGATCCCGTCCAGTACATTTAGTTACCCCGACAGCACTGGGGCGCGGCCAGGGGAGAAGGGCCAGCTGTCCTGCCAAGAAGCTCATAACCCTCAAGGCAAACACCTCCAGCCCTCAGACCCCCGGGAGATTCAGAAGCGCTAGACGGTCCAGGGGCGCGCATCCTCAACTGTGCGCCCCAGGGCCTGACGTGTACTCTACGCATGCGCCACCCCTCCCTAAACTTTTGCGCCCCGCCAACGCACGCGCATTGTTCGCTCACAGGTTTCAGAGTATGAAAAGGCAACAGGCCAAAGAGAGCGCACTCCGCTTTTGGCCGAGTTGGCAGCTGAAGGAGAGTGCTCGGAGCCCAGCTCTCTATCCACGGACCGACCTCACCCAAGTTCTCTAGGAGCAGTTACTTAGGTAGGCCCTGCCCCTCACCCCCGCCCCGGGCACTGGGGGACCAGCACCTGCCAGGAAGGCTCGGCTGCCCCCAGCCCGCTCCCCGCGCCCACCAACTTCCCGTGGCCGTCCCGGGTCACCCAGCTGTCTATGGCTGGCTATACACTCGCAGGCCAGCCCACAAGTGTCCAGTGACTCTGCATCTGCGCTTTGCCACAGAGTCTCTGAGACCCCATTCTACCATCCCGCAGACGCTGCCCTCCTTATGGGGATCCTTATCTCCATCTTCAGGCGAGGCCATCGGAAGAAGGTGGTGATGGGTGCTCGCACCTCCACGACGTCCCGCAGCTCAGTGTCCGCAGTGGACACAGTCACTGTCAGTGTGGAGCAGGGGCAGCCAGTGCCGCCCACGACACCCAGCTGTGTCCCCAACTACAGCACAGAGAAGACGGTGTTGAGGGCCCTGGGAGAGAGCGGGCAAGGGATGGC
>NW_021699581.1:0-6678 GCF_005190385.1 Monodon monoceros
ACACTTTCCAATTCAGGCTTCCTTCTCTGAAACTGTTTCCTCAGGAAACATGGTGATTGAGAAAACAAATATAATGAAGCAACTAGACTGCCGCTAATGTGATTCTTTCAGTTACCTAGCACAGTGGTTAAATGGGCTTTCTAGTTCACAGAGCTATAAAGATGCCATAGCAGTCTCCAAAGAATCCCAAAAAATTCACTTAATTAAAAAAACCTCACTAAGTGTGATGTGATCTTTGATTATTTCAAAGCCATTCTGAAGGGAGACATCACTTCGGTGTCACCGTTTTGAATACAAATAATTATTTTAGCCTAAATCGTAAGGTCTGTTCACAAAAGACCCTCTTCGACAAAGACTTCATTCAATTCCTTCTTTCATTTTCCAAGCTATATGTTAACAACAAGAACGAACTTTCTTTCTCTTTCTTCCTTTCTTCCTCCCTCCCTCCTCCCTCCCTCCCTCCCTCTCTCCCTCCTTCCTTCCTTCTTTCCTTCCTTCCTTTCCTTCCTTTCTTCATGGCTGCGTTGGGTCTTCGTTGCTGTGTGCGGGCTTTCTCTAGTTGTGGCGAGCAGGGGCTACTCTTCGTTGCAGTGCATGGGCTTCTCATTGCCGTGGCTTCTCTTGTTGAGGAGCACAGGCTCTAGGCGTGTGGGCTTCAGTAGTTGTGGCACATGGGCTTAGTAGCTGTGGCTCGTGGGCTCTAGAGCGCAGGCTCAGTAGCTGTGGCTTAGTTGCTCCGTGGCATGTGGCATGTGGGATCTTCCCAGACCAGGGCTCAAACCCATGTCCCCTGCATTGGCAGGTGGATTCTTAACCACTGCACCACCAGGGAAGTCCCAAGAGCTTTCTTTTTTTAACTGAAGTATAATTGATTTACAATGTTAATTTCAGGTGTACAGCAAAGTGATTCAATTATACCTATATATATATTCTTTTTCTGATTCTTTTCCATTATAGGTTATTACAAAATATTAAATATAGTTCCCTGTGCTATACAGTAGGACCTTATTGTTTATCCATTTTATATACGGTAGTGTGTATCTGTTAATCCGAACTCCTAATTTATCCCTCCCCCACCCCCTTTCCGCTTTGGTAGCCATAAGTTGGTTTTCTATGTCTGTGAGTCTGTTTGTTTTGTAAATAAGTTCACTTGTGCCATGTTTTTAGATTCCACATATAAGCAATATCATGTGATATTTGTCTTTCTCTGACTTACTTCACTCAGTATGATAATCTCTAGGTCCATCCATGTTGCTCCAAGTGGCATTACTTCATTCTTTTTTATGGCTGAGTAATATTCCATTGTCTATATGTACCACACCTTCTTTATCCATTCCTCTGTCAGTGGACATTTAGGTTGCTTCCATGTCGTGGCTATTGTCAATAGTGCTGTTAGCTTTGTGCAGTGGCAGTATCATAGCCAATGAGGTTTATCCGAGGCATGATTACTGCTAATTGTAAATAGCGCTGCCATGAACATTGGAGTGCATGTATATTTTCAAGTTAGAGTTTTCTCTGGATACATGCCCAGGAGTGGGATTGCTGGATCACATGATAACTCTAATTTCAGTTTTTTAAGGAACGTCCATACTGGTCTCCATAGTGGCTGTATCAACTTACATTCCCACCAACAGGGTAGGAGGGTCCCCTTTTCTCCACACCCGCTCCAGCACTGTGGTTTGTAGATTTTTTGATGATGGCCACTCTGACCAGTGTGCGCTGATACCTCATTGTAGTTTTGATTAACAGCAAGAAGGCTGAATGAGCCAGCCTGGATCACGCTTTCCAGGCAGATGGTTGCATCTAAACACATTGTAAGAGCACCCGTTTGCCTCCCTGTGTTAACAGAAACCTACATTCCTGAGATCGTCATTCCCCTCATAACCCTTTAGAGCAAGGGCTGGCAAACATTTTCTGTAAAGAGACAGAAGGTAAATGTTTTCAGTTCGGCAGGTCAGATGGTCTCCGTGGCAACTACTGGACCCTGCTGTTGTAGCACAGGAGCAGCCATATGCAGCATGCGCACGCGCGGGCGAGGCTGCGAGCCAAGGAACCGGCGCTGAGCGGACACGCGCTGCGCTGGATTTGCTCGCCCTCGGTCGCCGACGGCCCCCTCACGGCTGCTTCGTCTCCGACTTGACCCCTCCGTGGCGGGGGCCCCGTCCTCGCCACTCTCTCCCGCCTTTCACTTGTGGCCACTCTGCTGGCTGCCCTCCTTCACCTCGACCTGCTTCCGCTAAGCATCCGTCACTGAGCCCCAGCCCGCCCCCCAGAACACACTAACTCTGGCACTGCTCTGGGCCCCAACTGCTCCTGACCTCTCTCTCTCCAGACCCAGGCCACCTGGGCCGCTTCTAAAGCTTCAGCACCCAGTCGCATGCCAAGGACCCCTCATGCTCCACCAACAGCCCTGACCCTGCCCTTGAACTGCACAGGCTTCTCTCGCCTGCCTACCCGCTCCAGCCACAGGCTGGACAAACAGTTCAAACTCACAGCGCCTGAAACCGAACTCAGTGGCCTCCCCCTGAAACCTGCCGCGTCCCCTTTCCCTCCTCTCATCATCCAAGGCATCACCCTCTTCTGACCACAGCCAGGGCGTCATCCTGGCCCCACTGCCCACCTCCATCCTGGCAACGGCTCCTGTGAAGGATCTGGACCCCAAGCCTCTCTCCATCGGCACTTCACTGCCCTCTGTCACATCTTCTTCCTCTTTCTCCTGAGCTCATTTCCAAGCTTCCTGTTTCTCCCCTGGCAGTGCATCTCTCTTGTATCCTATGGCCATGAAAACGAAATCCAGGGCTTTCCCAGTGGTACAGTGGTTGAGAATCCACCTTCCATTCCAACTCGAACACGGGTTCCAGCCCCGGTCCAGGAAGATCCCACGTGCTGCAGAGCAGCTAAGCCCGTGCACCCCAACTACTGAGTCTGCGCTCTAGAGCCCACGAGCCACAACTACTGAGCCCACGCACCGCAACTACTGAAGCCCGTGCGCCTACAGCCCATGTTCCACAACAAGAGAAGCCACCTCAATGAGAAGCCAGCGCACCACAACAAAGAGGAGCCCCCGCTCGCCACAACTAGAGAAAGCCCACGTGCAGCAATGAAGACCCAACACAGCCAAAAATAAACAAGTAAATAAATAAGGAAGTAGGAAATCCAGGGACTTCCCTGGTGGTCCTGTGGTGGAGAGTCCACCTTACAATGCAGGGGCCGCAGGTTTGATCCCTGGTCAGGAAACTAAGATCCCAAATGCTGTGGGGCAACTAAGCCCACGCACCACAACTACTGAGCTGGCGCGCCTCAACTAGAGAGCCCACGTGCCATAAACTACAGAGCCCACGTGCTCTGCAGCCCGTGTGCCACAACTACAGACCACAATTACAGAGCCCACGCACCCTGGAGCCTGTGAGCCACAAGTAGAGAGAGAAAACCCGCCCACCACAACTAGAGAGAAGCCCACGCGCCACAACGAAAAGATCCCGCATGTCTCAACGAAGATCCCGTGTGCTGCTGCTAAGACCCGCCGCAGCCAAAAATAAATAAATAAAATTTTAAAATAATAAAATAAATCTTAAAAAAAAAAAAAGGAAATCTAAACTCCTCTTCATGGTCTACTCAGTGGTTCCCAATGTGGCCCCATCGCCCACGTGGCCAGACTCATCTCTAGTCCTCCCCTTCCGTGAATCTGCCACCAAACCTTAGAGCTCCTTGAACTGCCTAAATGTGCCATGGTCTTTCATGCCTCTGTGACCTAAAAAAGAGCCACTCCTGATGAGAATCCCTTCCCCTTCCTCTGCCTGGCAAATTCTTAGTCATCCTTCAAGACCCCACTGAAATCGCACCCTCTCTAAAAACTCCCTCCCTAACCATCCCTCCTAAATGATCCCACAGCACTTGATATATAACTTTACTGCAGCCCATAAAAATATATATTGACTGCCCACTAGAGGCCAGGCACTGTAATATGTGCTTTCATACACATACAGCCCCATTTAATCTTCTGGTATAATTAACTCCATCCTTACAGATGAGAAGATGGGGGTCCAGAAATGGCACCCCAAAAGTCAGCCAGCCTAAAGATGTCAAAGTCAGGATGTACCCAATCTGTCTGGTTCCAGAGCCCCACTCCTTGCCCTCCACACCACACCTCTGTATGACATAGCCTTCCACCCAAAGCACCTGGTATTAGAATTACCTGTCCACATCTCTGCCTCTCCCACTAGCCCTTCTCTTCTCTAGAACCTAGCTCAGCACACGACACATGAACCCAAGCTCTAGCTCAGTGACTGTCCGAGAAAAGCATGGCCCAGCCCTCCGAAGGGATTCCCCTCAAAGTGTCCTTATGTACAGCATGTACCTTTCTGTGTCTGTCGGTGTCCCGTGACTTCTCCCTCAGACAGTCGATGGTGTGGAAGTCCTCATACGTCCCCACACCAGGGAATGGCTCGTCAAGGAAATCCATCAGGTTTCCAGAGCCACTCATCGCTCCTGCATTGACCATGCTACTTACACCTGGGAGAGAAAACCTGTCGTTAAAAACGTAAGCAGAACATCTGCACAGACCTGGCAGAACAATCCACATGTGCTAATTTTTTGCACAGGAAGGACATTTCAGCATAGGCACCTCTGCTGTGATGAAAGATACATATAGTCTGTCTTAGTGAGCACAGGCTGCTATAACAAAAATACCACAGACTGGGTGGCTTATCAACAACACACATTTACTTCTCACAGTTCCGGAGGCTGTGAAGTCCAAGATCAAGGCACTTACTTAGAGATTCAGTGTCTGGTGAGAGCCCACTTCCTGTTCACAGATGGCCATCTACTCACTGTGTCCTCATCTGGTGGAGCTCTCTGGGGTCTCTTTTATAAGGGCCCTAATCCCATCCATGAGGACTCAGCTTTCATGACCTCATCACCTCCCAAAGGCCCCTCCTCCCAATGACATCACACTGGGGATTAGGTTTCAACATATGAATTTTGGGGAGACACAAACGTTAATTTCTTTTTTTAAACTCTTTATGTTATATTGGAGTATAGTTGATTAACAATGTTGTGTTGGTTTCAGGTGTACAGCAAAATGATTCAGTTATACATATACATGTATCTTTTTCCAATTCTTTTCCCATTTAGGTTGTTACAGGATATTGAGCAGAGTTCCCTGTGCTACACAGTAGGTCCTTGTTGGTTACCTATTTTATATACAGCAGGTGTACATGTCAATCCCCAACTCCCTAACTATCCCTTTCCTCCACCCTTCCCCTCAGTAACCATAAGTTCATTCTCTAAGTCTGTGAGTCTGTTTCTGACAAATGTTACTTTCTTATTATTTGTGGTAGTTTTGTGCTATAAAGTCACCATGGCCACCGAATTAGTGACTACTAAATCACTGTCCCCAAGAGAAATTACAGGGTTAGGTTCCTTCGAGCCTCTGGCCACAACATTTTCAGCAACCAATCAATATACAACCTTGTTTTGTGTGTTTCTGTTTAAAGACACCTTATCAAATATGTATCGTTGGTTCATCCACTGAACTCATAGCCAAACAGCACTGTTACTCACGCTGCAGGAAGCTTGTCTAACAAACATATTTTCTCCATAAGGCCCAGCACAGCCTTCTAGTGCTTAGAAACACTACAGACACTCCTGCCCTGCATTTCAAGGCCACTGCAAACGGCAAAATTACCAATAAAAAAAGCACAAAAATGCGAAAAATATGGCACTAAAGAGACTGTGAAAAGAACGCTTATTTCTGGTCTGGGCACTGAAACAAGACGGCAGAGCACCAATTTCTCCAACCTCAGCTGGGATCGTGCATTCCTGGCAACTCAAACTTTCTGAGGCTCTGCACGTGCACTGTGCGAATGACTGGGCAAGCGCCCCATGTATTGCTCTGGATGTTACAAATACATTTTAGTGAGCAGGCAAATTCACAAATACGGAACCGCTCATAATGAGGGTCAACTATATCCATTTCTGGAAAACCTCACGTTCTGCAAAAGCAGGGCATCAACATGAGAGGCCTGGGGGAAACAGGGTTGAGGCATACCACTCAAAACCAAATCACTGTAGTCAAACCAGTAACCGGTTCTCCTGGGAGATAAAGCGGACCACTGAGGCAGACAACCTCTGCGGATACTCGAGATGTACAGCAACAGCAGAGTGAAAATGCTAAGACTTAACTCACTGGTGGGAGCCAAGGTGATCCACAGAGGGAGTGGTCCTCTGCACTGGGGGCAGGGGGGATGCCATGGGGATGACAAGGAGGCAGGACAACCTGCCACGTGAGCCATGCTATGGTCTGAACGTGTGTGTCTCCCCACCCAAATTCATACATTGAAAGCCTAACCCCCAAAGGATGGTATTAGAAGGTGGGGTCTTTGGGAGGTGATTGGGTCATAAGGGCAGTACCTTCAAGAATGGGACTAGTGCCCTTATAAAAGAGGCCCCAGGGAGCTCCTCTGCCCCTTCCACCACGTAAGGACACAATAGGAAATCTGTGACTGGAAAAAGAACCATCACCTGACCATGCTGGCACCCTGATCTCAGACTGCCAGCCTCCGGAACTGTGAGGAATAAATGTCTGTTGTTTATAAGCCACCCAGTCTGTGGTATTTTGTTATAGCAGCCTGAACAGACTAAGACAAACCAAGAGCCATACCAGGCTGGCAGCACACT
>NW_021699582.1:0-22391 GCF_005190385.1 Monodon monoceros
CCCTTCTAGTTTCTTGGCTGAGGCCTCCCTAAAAAAAAAAAAAAAAAATTAACAGAAAAAGGAAAAAAAAACTTATAAGTTTAATAACACGTATTACTCCCATATACATACCCAGGAAAAGTGAGTAACTCTCAAAATGGCCAAAGAAGATGTTGTTGGAGGGGGGGAGTTGGTGAAAAGCCAGTTTTAAGATATTATCAGGCAAAGCACAGTAAACAAATGTATGGATGTTATGGAGATTTAAATCTGTTCAGCCTTCTCCACTGATAAGAATTTCTAGAGATTTAGTCATCCTTCTTTTCCTGGTAGACAGAAAGACATCTTTACAAATAGAGATTTCCCTTATAAATGCAGATTTCTCTTACAAAAGGACATGTTCTACTCAGTTTTCAGAGCTTCTCCTGTGTCTGCTGTTTCTTAAAGGTAATCAGCCTAAAATAATCCTTATGCCAAAGAGACGTATTTTGGTGGCAAATTTTGCTCCGCTTCAGCAGTCAGTCACTGTCCACTTCTCGGTCAGCTCCATCCCTTTTGCCTCTGAGTTCTAAGAATAGGTGAAATACCTTCCTTCCTGTAGCCCAAGAACCTAAAGGTGCATTAATGGTCAGGAGACCCCTGGGGGGAGGAAAACCTCTGTTCCTGTGGGAGTAGATGTGCTTTTCAATTGGAAGTCAGATTCTATTTTTAGTTTTGGCCCCTTTAAAACCCCCTGTACCCCTTTTGGCCATGCAAAGTACAGCTGTGAATATCTCTGGATGGTTGTCTGCCTAACCCTGTCTGTATGTAAGTTACCCCCTGTAAACTTCATAATTGCACTTTATGGAGTTGCCTGATTTGTTTTTTGGTCTCAAAGTTCCTTCTTAGTTTGGAGGATATTATTCAATATCTCTGCCTCCCAACAAGGGTCTAAACATTTGTTTACCAAACATTTGCTTTCCCTACTCCCTGTGAATTGCCTTCCTTGCCTTTGAAGTCCCAAATCACTATCCCCAACATCCTCTTTTGTCTTTAGCTGAAGATGGTATTTAAGCTGAGGGCTTCAGCCATTTTGTTGAGTTACTCAGTCCTCCTGTGTCTCTCCCATGTATAAATGTTACTGAATTTGTGTTTGATTTTGTCCTGCTAATCTGTCTTCTGTCAATTTAATTCTTAGACCAGCCAGAAGAACCTAGAAGGGTAGAGGAGAATTTCTTCCTCCCTGACACATGCAGTCTCTGGGCTTCATCCCTCATCCACCCACTGCTGCTACCTAAGAGTAGCCATGAAACTCAGCTTGCACAGTCCACTTCCCTTTGAGTCCTGTATCTCTTGTTAAGAGGCGGAAAGTCTGTGATTACTTATCTTTTAATCTCTATCTTTTATCTCTGTTACACTCTTGTAGCCAAAGCTATTTGATAGTTGTCCTTTGTTCTTTCCATCTGAAAGACATACACATTGTCTTTACCTCACAATTCTAATTATACTCCAAGTGGGACCTCAAATGGAATCTAAATGTGATTTTTTTCTCTCTATAGTTTTCCTAGAAGCTTCAGCTTGGGTTAACTGTTAAAACTCTCACGATACTTTGCAGTTTTCTTATTAGCATTTGTAATATTTGTAGCTGTGTTGTTATGTAATCATGTGTCAATGTCCCCCCACCCCCTTCTAGCCTGACCAGGACCACACATTGGGCCACTCCAGGAGGCCACCAGCCATTCACACTGTGTTCTATGAGAATAGATCTGTAATTAAAAAAAAAAAATTGTGCCTCATCAAGTAAGACTTTATTCAAGATAATTGCAATAAGGAGGAGAAATTAAACTCAATTCCTGCTACTGAAACAAAAGGTGAGAGAGTTTTTAAACATCAGCATGAGCTAGTGGAAAAGTACTGGATGATATTAGGAGAAGAGGGAAGTTGGTTAATATGATTAGGCCATTTGCATTTGCTATTTGGGAAGAAGTTAGGCTCCTACACTCCCACAGAGGCTGGGAGATAGGGACTTTGTGTTTCTTGATGGTTACATTTCAAAGGGATGGGTCCTGTGTAACACAATGTCTGACACATGATAGATATTCAGTAAATGTTGAATTGGAGAGTGAGTCTATTTACATTAGGGATAGTAATTATACTACCACCTAAAATTACTATGAGGCCCATTTGGATACTGCATGTAAAGAACTCAGCATAGGGCCTAAAATGTAGAAAAATTAGATAGATAGATAGATAGATAAATAGATAGATAGAGATAGAGATATATTTGCAACTGGAAGTTTGTACCTCTTACTCTCCCTCACCTATTTTTTTCCTCCCTCCACCCCCCTCCCCTCTGGCAACCACCTGTTTCTTCTCTGTATCTATAAATCTGTTTCCATTTTTCTATGTTTATTCATTTGTTTTGTTTTTGAAATTTCCTATTCTAGACACTACCCACTTTTTTATCCCCACCATTTCAAATAAAGGTTTTAATTATAACATGGATCACATTGTAAATTATCTTGAAAAGATCATTCAATGTACCTTGTTCACTAAAAAAAAAACTCATGGAACAAATCAAAATGCATTATTTTGATATCAAGTGTATATTAAGGTGGCTGGTAGGTGATGAAAATCTAGATATCTCCAGAGGAAAAAGACCAAGTTGTTTTTAATTTTTATTTATTTATTTTTGCAGTACGTGGGCCTCTCACTGTTGTGGCCTCTCCTGTTGCGGAGCACAGGCTCCAGACGCGCAGGCTCAGCGGCCATGGCTCACGGGCCTAGCCGCTCCGCAGCATGTGGTATCTTCCCGGACCGTGGCACGAACCTGTGACCCCTGCATCGGCAGGCAGACTCTTAACCACTGCGCCACCAGGGAAGCCCCCAAGTTGCTTTTTAACCAAAGGCCAGAGAGCTTATTTTTAAGTGAATTATAGGACTTATAGCTGAGATTGAGGGCTAAGCTATAAACATGATTTGTTTTCCATTTAGGAAAATGTTTGATTCATTAGCTCATGAAAAGCTAATTACTCATTTATTTTAAATTAGTTTAAATATGAGCTCCCCATGGGCTGACAGTTGTCTAAATTATATAGCAAGTATAAAATATGCCATGGGTACCCTGCTACATTCCCACTACAGTGCTTATAGAAGTCATCTAAAGATTCCTTTCACTAATTACCATTGGTCCTGAAGGTATTTCCCTGATGCAGTAGGAAGTTGGTTTGCATAGCTAGAATCTCATTTTTATAAATGTTTTAAAATGTGTACTCTCGTGTAATGAAGTTGTTTCCACATCCAGTCCAATAGCCACTCTACCACTGCCTTGTAACGTGGCCACTGTTAAAGTGGCAGTCAGCATAGAGGTTATGAGCCCAGGTTACAATCCTAGTTCTACCCCTCACTAGCAATGTGACCCTGAGCAAGTATTAACATACCTGTGACTCAGTTTACTTGCCTCTAAATATATACAGTGTCTGGAATGTAGTGAATATCCAAGAAGCATTAGCTATTATTGTGTTCAAGGAATGCTAGTGTTGAGTAGACCTATTTTCCCACCTCAGTGTAGTAAGCAATTGGGTAGGTTTATTTAGCAAAGAGTCATCCCTTGGGGGATAGATATTCTCATTATCAAATAATGTGATGCTATGTTTTTCTCTGTGGTGTTTCTTCATTCCTTTTTAGAGAGTGTTGGTTTCTTTTTCAGAAAACATGCCTACATAGAATACCTTCTACCCTTCTACTTCCTAGCCATATGTTTCAGAAACCTAGTCCTTGTCCTAACAGCCTCACCGAATTCTCTCCTGATCACTCCAACCCAAATTCTCCCTTTTACGAACATGTAATAGGGAAGAACAAATCTGTCTCCATATTGGATCTGATTCTTTTACTTTAACCTCTGTATTCTATTGCTTTTGCTACAATTAAGAATGTTGCCTATAGCCTGAAATATACAGGATAGCCCATTCTCAAGGCTCTGACCTTTAAAGGTATAACACTTTTCCATTCATACAGAGATAAAAAGTTGCAGAACAGAGAATAATATTTGTCTTACTGGAAGTTTACGAGAACATCATGACCTAACCTACTGGACAGATGGAAGAACAAAGGATTCTGATGCCAAACTTGCAACAACCAATCACATCCCCTCCCCTGTTGGTATAAAAGAATCCTGAATTCTAACTCAGGCAAGATGGTTCTTTGGGACACAAGTCCACCACCTTCTCAGTCTGTGAGCTTTCCAAATAAAGTCACTATTCAATGCCCCAGCAACTCATCTCTCGATTTATTGGCCTGTTATGTGGTGAGCCATATGAGCCTGGACTAAGTAACAAACACTATTATTTTGCCTTTTATTTATTTAGACTGCATGCATTTCTTAATTAGGTCCTGGCTTATACCAGCATATGCAGTGCTTTATTCTAAAATTGTAATATTTTAAGTACACATGCCTCTCCAACTATATTGAAAGCTCCTTCAAAACTAAGATTGAGTGATACAGTTCTCTAAACTTCCACAGCACCTGACAGAGAGCTGTGCAGGAAATGCTTAAAAAGGAAGGAAACAACAAAATAGAAACCACTAGTGTGAGATCCCCGCTGAAAAGTAGACGCCTACTTCTGACCTGGGGTTGTTGAGGGAACAAACTTTCAATAGACATAGGTAAACAAGACTCACAAAAAAGAGAGGCAGACAAAAGATAAATTCTGAGATCAAAATCTGGAGCAAAGATTTTTTTCTGTAATATGCATATATTGGGTAGGAATCCAAAGACTTTTTTAAGAATTAGTCAATTTAATTTATTTACACATAAGGCAATATGTATCTTTACATAAGTTCACAGGCGTGATCATGTCTAAAATTTTTTTTTTTACATCTTTATTGGATTATAATTGCTTTACAATGTTGTGTTAGTTTCTGCTGCATAAAAAAGTTAATCAGCTATATGTATACATATATCCCCAGAATCCCTCCCTACCATTCTCCCTATCCCACCCCTCTAAGTGGTCACAAAGCACCCAGCTGATCTCCCTGTGCTATGCAGCTGCTTCCCACTAGCTATCTATTTTATATTTGGTAGTGTGTATATATCAATGCTACTCTCTCACTTCGTCCCAGCTTCCCCTCCCCACCCCATGTCCTCAAGTCCATTCTCTACATCTGCATCTTTATTCCTGACCTGCTCCTAGGTTCATGAGAACCATTTTTTTTTAGACTTCATATATATGTATTAGCATATAGTATTTGTTTTTCTCTTTCTGACTTACTTCACTCTGTATGACAGACTCTCGGTCCATCCACCTCACTACCAATAATTCAATTTCATTTCTTTTTATGGCTGAGTAATATTCCATTGTATATATGTGCCACATCTTCCTTACCCATTCATCCGTCCATTCATCATGATGATGGACACATCATCAATGTGTCCATTCATCTGTCAATGGACACATTGCTTCCATGTCCTGGCTATTGTAAATAACTGTAAATTGTAGGTTGCTTCCATGTCCTGGCTATTGTAAATAGTGCTGCTATGTACATTGTGATACATGTCCCTTTTTGAATTATGGTTTTCTCAGGGTATATGCTCAGTAGTGGGATTGCTGGGTCATATGGTAGTTTTATTTTTAGTATTTTAAGGAACCTCCATACTGTTCTCCATAGTGGCTGTATCAATTTACATTCCCACCAACAGAGCAAGAGGATTCCCTTTTCACCACACCCTCTCCAGCATTTATTGTTTGCAGATTTTTTGATGATGGCCATTCTGACTGGTATGAGGTGATACTTCATTGTGGTTTTGATTTTCATTTCTCTAATGATTAGTGATGTTGCACATCCATTCATGAGTTTGTTGGCAATCTGTATATCTTTTTCGGAGAAATGTCTATTTAGGTCTTCTGCCCATTTTTGGATTGGGCTGTTTGTTTTTTCGATATTGAGCTGCATGAGCTGCTTGTATATTTTGGAGATTAATCCTTTGTCAGTTGCTTCATTTGCAAATATTTTCTCCCATTCTGAGGGTTGTCTTTTCATCTTGATTATGGTTTCCTTTGCTATGCAAAAGCTTTTAAGTTTCATTAGGTCCCATTTGTTTATTTTTGGTTTTATTTCCATTACTCCAGGAGGTGGGTCAAAAAGGATTTTGCTGTGATTTATGTCATAGAGTGTTCTGCCTATGTTTTCCTCTAAGAGTTTTCTAGTGTCTGGCCTTAACATTTAGGTCTTTAATCCATTTTGAGTTTATTTTTGCATATGGTGTTAGGGAGTGTTCTAATTTCATTCTTTTACATGTAGCTGTCCAGATTTCCCAGCACCACTTATTAAAGAGGCTGTCTTTACTCCATTGTATACTCTTGTTTCCTTTATCAAAGATAAGGTGACCATATGTGCATGGGTTTATCTCTGGGCTTTCTATCCTGTTCCATTGATCTATATTTCTATTTTTGTGCCAGTCTTGAATGGACCATAACATCTTGATTACTGTAGCTTTGTAGTATAGTCTGAAGTCAGGGAGCCTGATTCCTCCAGCTCCATTTTTCTTTCTCAAGATTGCTTTGGCTATTCAGGGTCTTTTGTATTTCCATACAAATTGTAAAATTTTTTGTTCCAGTTCTGTGAAAAATGCCCTTGGTAGTTTGATAGGGATTGCATTGAATCTGTAGATTGCTTTGGGTAGTAGAGTCATTTTCACAATGTTGATTCTTCCAATCCAAGAACATGGTATATCTCTCCATCTGTTTGTATCATCTTTGATTTCTTTCATCAGTGTCTTGTAGTTTTCCGCATACAGGTCTTTTGTCTCCTTAGGTAGGTTTATTCCTAGGTATTTTATTCTTTTTGTTGCAATGGTACATGGGATTGTTTCCCTAATTTCTCTTTCAGATTTTTCGTTGTTAGTGTATAGGAACGCAAGAGATTTCTCTGCATTAATTTTGTATCCTGCTACTTTACCAAATTCATTGATTAGCTCAGATAAATGTTTCATTGTGAGGTAGAATTTTTATCTTTTCCCTTTTCTTCTTGGGTTTCCCTTCTCATTTTCTTTCTCCTTCTCCCACTTACCCATCAACATAAAGTGAAACTGTGTTAATATATATATTTTGACCCATGCTTCTTCATTTGTTCATTCAACCCTATATAAACTTATACATTAAGTGATAAATAATATAAATTAAAATATCACATTATATGTATTTTTCTGCATCATGATTTTCTCTCTCAGCTAATAACTCCTACAACTCCCTCCATTTCAACTGACATATATCCCTTGGTAAGGACAGAATTCAGCCATTTTCATATTGAGAGACGTTCATTTGATTTCCACCCTTTTTTTGTTTTATCTTTGCAAACAATACTGCAGTAAACATTCCTGTCTACTCGACTTCATATACTAATGTTTTCCCTTTTATGGAAAAGAGTTCCATTAATGGGTTGCTGGGCCAAAAGATTTTTGAAAGTTCAATTTAGTAGATGTTTCCCCATTGCTTTTCCAATTCTTATAACACTTTATTTTCCTCCAGTTTTTCACCCTATGAGAACATTCCTTACTCTACAGGCCCTTCACCAATAGTATGTTATAACTACTTATTTTTTAAAAATTAATTCCCGATCCTGAGTATCCTTTACTTTATTTTGCTATTCTTGTGGTCATTCAATTTGAATAATTTTGAGAGTAGGGAAGTCTTCCATTATAATTATTTCTAGTCAATTCTTACTTTTTTTGTGTTTTTATCTATTTTGTGTATAAGATGTAGATGTTTGGCTAATATATTTTCTTAATAAACTGTGCTTTTATGATTACATTATGTACTTCTTTATCCTGTTTAGTGACTTTAAACTTAAATTTCCAATAATCTGCTACTGACTTTTCACTCTTGCTTTCTTCCTCTTTTCCTTTTTTTAAAATATTTTGTTTTCCTTTGTCTAGTGTCCCTTTATTTTAACTATTTTTTAATTATTCATTTTAAATTGTTTCTTTGAAATAGTTTGTAGCTAGATTTTGCTTTACAACCTAACATAATAATAAAATCATTGATTTGGAAAAGAAACCAAAATATTTGTATTTACAAGCACATGATTCTAGTGGGGAAAGCTTTTATTATAGTTGTTTTTATTTCCTGGGTCAGCTCATAAGGTCTTGTTCATTGTGGAGAATATATATGATAGGCAAAGTGAAAAGGGAAGTAGAAAATTGTAGACAAAGAGATTTGGAACATGGTGACAAGAACTGAACCTCTTTCCTCTACCTCTCAAGACCAATCTAGCTGCTCCTCCTGCCTCAACCTTCTGCATGACCCTACAGGAAGCTATGTGCAAGATGGCCTTGAGCTCTGTGGTAGCGTGGCTCAACTTAGCAAATAAAAATATGGGATGCTCAGTTAAACTTGAATTTCAGGTAAACAATGAACACTTTTTTTTACTATAAGTAGGTCCCTAAAAAAAAATTACTGTGTATCTAAAATTCAGATTTAATCGGGTGTCCTGTATTTTATCAGGTAACCCTACTTTAAGGGAATCTCACTGCAGATAACTGGTACAGGCCTTTCTTTATGGTGGGCTAAGCATGAAGACCTAGAGATATTATCAGGGGCTCCCATGCATGAGCCAGCAAGTAGCATCTTATGGGAAGACACTGGCACTCAGAGATTTGTAGAGAGCACCTCTTCATGGTAGGAAAAGGGTACCATTTGACAATGACCCTATGTAGGTTTGACTTTTCCTTTGGGGCCCACAATACCTAGAGGAGCTGACAAGTGAACCAGGTTTTCCATGACTCTCAGACTGTGAGAGTTAGAGGAAACTAGAGAACAGGTAGACTTCCTCCAGGTATTTCTGCTACAAACTGGAACGTGCCTGCTTCTACATCTGAGGCCATGCCTCAAAGAGAAACAGCCAGTTGGAAATCTACCAGTGTAGAACTGCAACCACACCCTCCTACTATTATGCTTAAGCTACAATGAGCTAAATATAGAGAACTAGCTATCCCTCTCAGCTTCTGAAATGTCAGTCAGAACACACAGAACACGTAAAAAAAGCAACTGAAAACCCAAATTTAAAATAATAATAATAAAACTTAAGGAAATTAAAGTTAAGCAAGCCATGGTTTAACATAACTGTTCATAGTTTAACAATTCAGTGAATAAATTGAAATTGGAGATGAGACTGTTGAAACCCGCTTTAACGGTCTAGAAGGCAAAATAGGAGAAAACTGTCTCAGAGTGGAGGCAAAGTATAGAGAGAAGAGAATATGGAGGAAAAAGAGAACTTAATATTGAATAATGAGGGCTTCTAAAGAATAAAAAGGATGGAGGAGAACCTTTAATTATATCATAATAAACAATATCCCTAAATTAAAGAGAGTGCTAGGTCCACAGATTGAGAGATTTCACTGAATTGTGAATGAAGGACACATATCTAAGTATCATACTATAACCCATAAAAAGGAGAAAGTGATGACACTATTAGATATCTCTTTTGCAGTACTGGAGGCAAGAAAAGAGTGGATTGGCATACAGTATTTATAGACTGCTAAACGGAAAGGAGAAAGGACTAAAGCTCTCAGTAGATTAGATGTAGATCTCCAGCTCCATTCCAGTCTTTATCTGCATAAGCTTACAGGTCCACCTACCAGGACTTTGATTCGTAAACCAGAATGTGCCACCCCAAAGTATGCCTCTTTGGCATAAAGATAATTTTGAGCTGATTATTTCAAGAAATAGCTGACACAGGAGAAGCTCTGAAGAAAGGAAAAAAGTCTCCCTTTTGTAAAGCAAATTTACATTTTGTGCATTTCTAAGGGTCTCTCTCTCTCTCTCTCTGTACCCAAAAGAGAAGGATGATTCTTAATCACAAGAGACTCATCACTGGAGAAGGTACCACTCTGATCTGCACAACAACCCTTACCCTTGTTGGCTATACTTCTCCTAGTTACCTTCCCATAACTTACTTCCCCTTGTCCAGAAGTCTACCCCCTCCTTAAGATGGTGTAGGAGCCTCAGTCCAAAACATCCCTTTGGGTAACTCATGACTGAATTTCTCCCATGTGTAATGAGATATACATGTCAAAATTTTTTTTTGTCTCTTGTTAATCTCTCTTTTCTTACAGAAACCCAGCTGAAAACCTAGAAATATGAAGAAAAAATACTTTTCCTCCCCTACAAACTCAACCAGGAACTTCTGCCTGTGTCTGCCTCAGTGCCCACAGATGAGACATCTGTTTCTCCTAGGGCCCTTTGCTTGGACCATTGTATAAACTTCTGACTCAAATTGCAGACTTATCTGTGCCTTCATTGAAGCTACTTTGTATGCGATTTCTATTTAAGAACAGTTCTTCCAACCCTGGGGTGGGTGCATCCCAGCCATCCTTAGCCATTCTCCATATTGTACTTTAATCCTGATGCTGCCTGACTTAGCCTCTCCAATCTGAATGTGCCACTACTCACCAATTTTTTATTTTCTGGAAAGCAACTATTCACAGAATATTCCCTCCCCATAGCTCTATTTTGAGGATACCACTTCCCCAAAAGCTCTACGTTAAACACTGTTGATTTTCAAAAACCTCTTATTCGGGAGATGATAAAAAACTTTGTTCCCCAGTGCTTTTCTGACCCATTATATTTTTGCTCTCCTGTATCATTCCCACTTTGCCCCACTGCCCTCTGGCTACCCTACTCACCTCTCCTACATGGTCCCTTTCACTTTCTGACCTCTTACTCACTCTCCCCAAATTAACTGAAGATTTGGTGTCTGGCTCACATTTCTAACTTCTAAATATTTAAATCTAACTGGTAATTTCTATAAAAATATTTATTCTATGTCTGTAATATTTTTAAGGTTTTTCAAAAGGCAAGAAACTATTTTTGATTAATCAGCACTCCAGAAAATCAACAGGGAGAAGAAATAAGCCACATAGAACCAATACTTTAAGCTTTGTTGGGGAGACAGGAAAATGCAACTTTATAATTATCTATAAGTAGAAAAGAAACAAAGCAAAAATTCCAATGTCTTTCCCACTGCCAGCTCTGTGCTGCAAGCCTGTGGATGCAGGGAGCAGAAGAGAGAAGACTAACAATTCTCCTTGAGTAAGAATAAGAGGAGAGCAAAGGACTGAGATGAAGCTGTAGGGGAGGGAGAACTTTTCCTCTATCCTCTTTATTCTTTGACTGATATAATCAAATTAACATAGGGAAGATTAACAGGAGAAAACCAAACTTAATTATATATGTACAGGGGGCCGCTGAGACTGTGAGACCCAAAGGCAGTCAGGCAATTGTGGTGTATATGCCATTCTAAACTAAGGCGAATGGGTAGGGGTCTGGGTTTAAAAACAGGAGGAAGATAATCCACAGGAAGATGGGAAGAGCAAATGTTCAGTAAACAAATGTTTGCTATGCCATGCAGAGACAATGGGAAAAAGGGTTTGATCTCCAGGCCCTACCTAGCTTCCCCCAAGCTTACCACACCTAGTCTATATTCCTTGTAGTTATTTCTGGTGATAGCTCTCTTCCTGAATCAGGCCCTCTATCTAAATTCTTTCAGGAAGTTAACAGGGAGTAAAAAGCTCTCCCTGAGTCTTCTGGGCCTTGATTGACTTCAGCTCAAAGTAATCCACATGACAAAGTGGCACATTTTAGGGAGGTTCATTTTGAATCCTTTCAAGGCATAGATGAAATCATTATCAAAAAGAAAATGCTCAAAAATAAATGATAAAATACTGAACATATGTCAGAACTTACTAATTCATAGAATTGACCACAGGAAAGGAACTTGAAAGTATACAGCACCAGAAGTGGCAGCCTCAAAGATGCACTGCTTCTGGAACAGAATCATATATATTAAGAAGGTGAACCTTTGGAGATGAAACAGTAAAAGGAAAACAGGAAACGGAAAAAGGTAGGAGGGCAAAATAAAGATTTTACAGAAATGAAAGCGAAACATGATAATCAACACAAGGATGAGATTCATCCAACCAAAGATGACTGGGAAAATGTTGATAAAGCAACTAATGTTTAGTGTTTCATACTTTCATGAATATATCTCATATACTGATGAGTATTTCATAACTTCTAGCTAAGAGTAAAGCAAGGAAGAGGTTATGGGCAGAATGGATACATATGTATGTGTATTGTGTGTTTATTTGCACGTGTGTGCATTTATACACATATACATGTTTCCTAGTTCTGCCTGCTGAATGGTATAAGAAGCAATGACAACCCTGTAGAAATGAGCACACCTCATACTCAGATCTCGGTCTCTAATATAATTTTCCACTGAAAGGAATGAAGGCTCCTCAGAGAGTTTGTTTCCAGGGCTGCGGCAGGCTAAATATAAGATAAGCATAAGCTTGAACATCTTGTTATGACAGAAAGTAAAGAAATAATCAAATGGTGTATATATATATATATATATATATATATATATATACATATATATATATTTATATATAAACTATATATAAATACATAAAAAGAGAGAGAGAGAGACAGGGAAAAAGAGCACATTATATAGCAAATGGTAAAATGTTAACAATGGATAAATCTGGATAAGAAATATACAGGTGTGTTCTTCATGCTAGTATTATTCATGCAACTCTTTTGTAAGTCTGAAATTATTTCCAGATAAAAGCTTATAAATTTAAAAAGAAACAGGCTTTTCAAAGTTTATCAGGGACAACTTCCTATTGGAGGAGGATTTAATATTTTTTAAAAAGCCTAAGACATGCATGCTCCTATCTGACCTCTGATATCTACATTGTAAAATGTTTGTAGGTCACCTGTGAAGAAGATGGAGAAAAATAATACCAGACATTATATACCATTTGAGGGCTTGACTGATTGTAAGGATTGTATGAATGATTGTAAGGAATACTAATAATTAAGTGTTTTGAAGAGAGAGAGTCTTCATCAATGTTTCTTTTGCTCTCTGCCTTGCTCAGTGTCCACAGCCCTGAGTCTGTGAAAAAGATGACAGGAAGGCAGTCAGAAAATGCCACTAACTTCTCTTACACTAGAACCCAGATTTTGAAAGAAAACAAAAACATGTTTTGTTCAATATCTTAATCTGAGAGATGTATAAGAAATGACCTTGTAGGTCTGAAATTATTTTTAAAATATCTGTTCAGATAAATCAGAACTCAATTTGTTCATATTTGGGTGTCATATCTGTCAACTTTCCTTTTAATGGTAAACAGTATTTTCTTTTCTTGCAAAATTAAAAGATTCTTGATGAAATATTTTAAAACCACTCACACATCATGCAGCCTTCACATGGCTTTTCAGAGTTTTGTATATACAAAAAGTGATTCATTCTCAGATCTGTATGCCAAAGTGCTTCTTATCCTCAGAGCTGCACGTATGCTCTGCCATGTTAAAATAACTAGAATCATGCAATAGTGGAATAAGAGTTTTCCCATGACAACAATTTTACTTTACGATTACTCAACTTTTGTGTATTATAGTAATTATAATTAGAATGGGCAGGCACAGTATTGTTTATTCACATAGATCAAATCTAAAGACTCCTTTTAAAATCCTCCTGAGTTGTTCTTTATAACAGCTTTGATGTTATTTAGTGGTTCCTATTATCTGATGTGTTTGAACTTCAAGATAACATTGACTTATGTGGTTCAGTACATCTTAATAAAGCAGCACTTTGGAGACACCATAATTCTAAAGAATCTTGAAGCAATGAAAGATTTCTGCAGAGGAGGATTCTTTAGGGTATTTTTCCTTTCTATTGAAGAGATACAACATTGTTTATTTCCAACAATTTAAAAGACAAATTTCAGAGTGCACAGAAATTGCTTCCTTGTGCAATCCCCTTTTACAACTGTCTCTCAGTTCCCAGGGTTTAAACTTGTCATTGCTGAGGATCCAGTTGCTAGCTCAGATATTCAACAATTAAGTAACTACTTGTAGTTTCCTAAATAATTGGAAAAAAAAGGAAATAACTTTTCTTGAGACTTGATGTAAATACTAGGGGCTAGGACATCATATGTTCCCAGTAATTAACAAAGCCTTCTGAGCTGTTTAAACTGCTGATCATCTTAGAAGAAAAAAAACAAAAACAATTAGAGAACTTGCAAGATGTCATCTTAAAAAGTGACATTAACAGAGGTGCATGTTTTGAGGCTAATACATGCTTATTGACTACCAATAATAAAGTTTATATTCTGGACATGTATTAAAAGAATACTTTAAAATCAACTTGTAGAATTATGAAGTCAGTGGCATGAAGCTGTTAATCTCACACCTTGCCCTTAAAAATATACATTTCTGGGCTTCCCTGGTGGCACAGTGGTTAAGAGTCCGCCTGCCGATGCAGGGGACGCGGGTTTGCGCCCCGGTCCAGGAGGATCCCACATGCCGCGGAGCGGCTGGGCCCGTGAGCCATGGCTGCTGAGCCTGCGTGTCCGGAGCCTGTGCTCTGCAATGGGAGAGGCCACAACAGTGAGAGGCCCGCGTACTGCAAAAGAAAAAAAAAATTTCTAAGCTATAAGCTAAGCTATAAGCTAAGCTATCCCAACATTTCTCAAGCAAGATTTACTGAAACACGTTGTTTTAAACAAAAAGCCTGGCCATACAATGGAATATTACTCAGCCATAAAAAGAAACGAAATTGAGTTATCTGTAGTGAGGTGGATGGACCTAGAGTCTGTCATACTGAGTGAAGTAAGTCAGAAAGAGAAAAACAAATACCGTATGCTAACACATATATATGGAATCTAAAAAAAAAAAAAAAAAAAACGGTCATGAAGAACCTAGGGGCAGGACAGGAATAAAGAAAGATGCAGACCTACTTGAGGAAGAGAATGGACTTGAGGACGTGGTGGGGGGGAAGGGTAAGCTGGGACAAAGTGAGAGAGTGGCACGTACACATATACACTACCAAATGTGAAACCGATAGCCAGTGGGAAGCAGCCACATAGCACAGGGAGATTAGCTTGGTGGTGCTTTGTGACCACCTGGAGGGGTGGGATAGGGAGGGTGGGAGGGAGGGAGACCCAAGAGGGAAGAGATATGGGAACATATGTACATGTATGGCTGATTCAGTTTGTTATGAAGCAGAAACTAACACACCATTGTAAAGCAATTATACTCCAATAAAGATGTAAAAAAAAAAGCTTTACTTCAGCACTAAGTAAACATTACATCATTGTAGTGCTTGCCAATATTGTACACTTAATTACCTTATAAGAGAGTCCCAATTTGCATAATAACTTTTTGAAGATTAAAGACTCAGAGAATTACTGAGGTTAAAGAGAAACCTGTTTTCTCTGTTTACAAAAGGACAAACTTAGTGCTTATGTAAAGACATATGAGTTCTATACCACATGACCCCCTCCACTCCCACTTGGACACCATAATTGGTTAAATTAACACCCTATAAATAGAAAGGTTCAGGCTTAATGATTCCAAAGTCTTCAATGAAAGTCTGTTCCAGCATGGAATCATTGAGAACGAAATCCTTCCTTACAGTGGATTCCCTTGCAGAAAAAAGCACCCCCTCTTGCTTTGATTCCCCTAAGTATGGACATCAGAGTGGGGGCCCAGTCTACAGATATCTTTCCTCCACCTTTGTTGGTCAGCGTGGCCATAAGAATGGAAGCTGCAGACCTCCAACAACAGGGACCAAAATTGGCCAGCTCTTGTGCTCTGAAATCCATTACCACATTTGGGCCCAGGCCACACAGCATCCCAGAAACTGCTTCCAGCCAATGACTGACCATTGCAGGGATACTAAAGCAGGTCTGATACTGGGAGACATAGGTATTTGACTCAAGGGCTTGCTGATGACCTTGCCAAAACTACAGGAGGACACACAGCTGACTGGGACACTTCTGCTCACCTTTGCTTCCTGCTTTCCTACAGTTTACAAGGCTCTTCCAGCCTTCCTGGGCTCCCTCCCCATTTCCTCCCAGAGTTTCCCCCTAGTAAAATTCTTGCATATTTAATCCCATCTTGGCATCTGCTTCTCAGAGGGACTAACAGAAGTGGTACCAGGAGTGGTACCAGAAAACAGGCAGTAAAATGGGGACTTAGGACTGGCTCACCCACCTAGGGAACTCCATCCTGGTTGTTAAGTGATGTATAGATAGCGCCTGACACAAGATGGTAGCATATTTGCTAAAGATTTTATAATGGTGATCTAGAAAATGTACTGGTGGAGGGGAATTCTGTGCCAGGTGCAATGATGCAGGCATTTGAAAATTACAGGTTCAATACTTACAAAGAGAGCCAAGTTGGCTGATTACTTTAAAGTTGTATTGATGACATGCAGAAAGATAATAAGGGTCTGAGGATCTATTAACAAGCACCTAATAGCTAAGTGTGGGAGCCAGAGAGCCTCCGTGGTAGCTTACAAAGAGTTTCTTCTCGGGCTTCCCTGGTGGTGCAGTGGTTGAGAGTCCGCCTGCCGATGGCAGGGGATGCGGGTTCGTGCCCCGGTCCGGGAAGATCCCACATGTCACAGAGCGGCTAGGCCCGTGAGCCATGGCTGCTAAGCCTGCACGTCCAGAGCCTGTGCTCCGCAACAGGAGAGGCCACAACAGTGACAGGCCCGCGTAACGCAAAAAAAAAAAAAAAAAAAAAAAGAGTTTCTTCTCTCCTGCAGTGGAGGGGCAGACATAGTGGAGAAGCAAACTGAATATGTAATTGTTTGTAGGAGAGCTCCAAAGATATTTGAATGTTCAGTCAAGGCAAGTGTGTATATAAAGGTCAGGAACCTGGTGGGAGAAATCTAGAGTCCCAAAACATGGGAGGGAGACATCTAGATGGAAAGCTTTGAAGATGTTTGCTCTACATGTTGAGCAGATGTTTGCAGTACACCCTGGATTCTCTGGGCTTGAAGAGGTGGCTCAAACTTCCTTACTAGATGCTAGCATTTCCACCATCCTAGCAAATGCTGAAGAAGCCTCGCCTCAGTAAGGCAACAGGTGGTTCCTGAGGAACTTCTCCCACCTCCATTCTAGTTCCCAGGCCAACAACTAGGATTAAATTCCAAGCAAGACCCTGCTGGGACCTGCAGGGTCCACTTTAAAAATGCAAAAAAGCTAGCCACATGTACCAGCAGGAGCCAGACAAGTGCTCCTGGGATTGGACTTGGAATGTGTGTGATTGAGGGGCTAGAACATAAGACTGTCTTGCAGAAATTCATTGATTTGAGGGCCATTTTCATGACACAGGACCCAAGAGGATGGAGAAATCTTGCTGCTGGAGTGGTTCTTAGAAGCCTTGAAAAAAAGACAGCTAATCACAGTGAGATAGAAATGACTCCCCTGCCCTGGTAGATGTAGAGAAAGGAATAAAGAGGCTGAGGGACATGGGCATGCTACAGTGAATATGCTACAGAAGGCCAGATGACACATCAGAGGATTATGTTCTATAAGAGGACTCAAAGGACAATGCATTCACCAAGGCCATCAGGAATGCAACAGTGAAAGGGCACCAGCATCACTAAGAAGTTTTTTAGTAGCTATCCTCTGCAGGCCCTGGTCCCAAGACCTAGGATGGTAGGTGACAAAGCTGAGCTCATTAACACTCATGGGGATCTTGGGTCCTGAAATAATCAAGGCCAAGTCATGGGGCTTTACTCTCAGAAGTCAAGAGGCCATAACTTCCATAAAGACCAGCAAGGTCAGAGGTATAGCCAAGGTGGTAACCAGCAAGGAATGTGGAACTAATAGCAAAATAGACAGGCACATAACAAAGTGCTTAAGGTAATGGAAGGTGATCACCCAATAAAAAGCCACAATCCCTTGTTCAGTTCCCAGATATGGATCAATACTAAAAAGATGCTCAAGTCCCTAGAAGAAAGGACCTTGCAACACTATGACAAGTTTATACCATGATAATTCCCCAGACTCTCCACAAAGGGACCTATTTATTGGGTGACTATACACTGAGGAAAGGTGGAATAACCAAATATTTTGAGGACTTACAAACACAAGGTGTGAGTTTATCTTGATCCCAGAGACCCAAATCACCATCCTGGCTCTCTATCAGGATGGGGGGATAGAGGGGACACGTGGAACGATGGCTAAAGTCCAGTTCTGTTTTATTTATTAATTTGGGAACTGAGGAAATGACTAATAGTGGACCTGTGGAAAGAGAAGTGGCCCAAGGTGGGAAGAGAGAGCTTACTGGGTAATGGCCAATGGCCTGACCATCTAGTTAGGTCATGCAAGAAAAAAGGCTGAAAAAGCAGAGACTTTCCAGGGTCTGGAGTAGAGAAATGTGAATTGATATATTCAAGTAAGCACCAAATGTGAAGATTTCTATATCATATGTTAATGTCCAGAGGAAAATACCCACCATGGAAGAGGCACTGAACAATCAACTGATAGTGGCCAGGGAAACTAAGGCAGATATGATGCTCGACCCCTAGGAGACTCAGGACCTCTGACATCTGACTCTGGCTTGAGGACCACCTGGCAGCCTTGCCAAACATTCCTCAGACTGTCCAGTAGTCAAGGATGTTTGCACTCGACCTTCCTTCCCTCTCTTTCACTCAGGGTCAGACTTGCACTGTGGTCTAAAAGCTCTTCCAGCCGTCTTAGGCTCCCTTCATATTTTTTCTAGCAGCTGCTTCACTTAAAATGTTAGCACGTTTAATCCTATCTTGGCATCAGCTGTTGGAGGATCCAGTCTAACACAGTTATCCTTTTCTTTCATGCTTCTAACCTTACTAACAAAATCTCTTTAATTTCTCCTCCTATTAAATGCTTTTCTTTTATTATGCAGGTTGATTTTCTCTGGTCCCTCTGCAATTCTAAGAAACCAACTCAAGTTTGTCAGGTTTGGTTAGGCTCACTCCAGCTTCCTGAGAAAAGAACTCCAGTGAGAAGTCCATATCAACAGCTGGATATCTTTTTTACTCCTCTTGAAAAGAAATGTCATGAAACTTTAAGAAGATTTCTATTAATTCATGAGATTTTTCAAATGTTCTTGTGTTGTTCTTCCTCTTCCCCTTTCCTCTTCTTCCCCTTCCACTCCATTTCCTCCTCCCCCTGCCCAGACCCCTCCTCCTTCTCCTCCTCTTCTTTATATATATATATATTTTTTTTTTTTCTTTCTTTTTTTTCGATACGTGGACCTCTCACTGCTGTGGCCTCTCCCGTTGCGGATCACAGCCTCCGGACGCGCAGGCTCAGTGGCCATGGCTCATGGGTCCAGCCGCTCTGTGACATGTGGGATCTTCCCGGACCGGGGCACGAACCCGCGTCCCCTGCATCGGCAGGCGGACTCTCAACCACTGCGCCACCAGGGAAGCCCCTTCTTCATATTTTTAACTTGCAAGTCCTGCTGGAATTTTTAAGCTATGCCTTCTCAGTGAAAACAATCATATCAGAATCATTAAATCAGAATTATTAAGCAGCACATCTAGTCTTGCTACCTATTTAAAAACAAATCAGAAAGGTGGCAAAAACAAAATAGTAAGAAAAATAATTGTTTCCACAGTGGCTCCCCCTCTCCATTCTATTCTTTCACTATCAATTTTTCCCATTTTTTTTTAAACCATGTAATGTTTGTTGATGTTAAAAACAGGATGCAGATTACGGTAGTAGGCAAAAGTTCTAAAGACAAGTTTAATTAAAGTTATTACATTTAATTCCAATATTTAAATAGTTCTGTTATCTCTGAACTTTCAGATGATCCTTAGTGAAAAAGACAAACGTCAAGTAAGTGTACTTAGCCGTGCAAAGGAAGAAAACTTCACTGAAGCTGCTGAAACCACTGTAGACACTTGCTCTCTTCAAAGTTAGCTACTACATGGGAGTGAGAGACCTGTGGTGGTCAGGTAGAACTCACACACTGCTGAGGAGGAACTCTTCCAACAGTCAATCCTTTGAAATATCTTATACTGAGAAAGATGGCAAAACGAAAATGGCTCAGTTCACCCAACTTAAATGTAAAACGTACTGGACTGACTCACTCTGTGCTAATAGCTCACTTGTTTTCATTAATGATGACAATTAATTATGGGTAACAGATGTTAACTGTGAATCTGAAAGGCCATTCAGCATTTAATTTATTAAAAAGAAGATATTTTCCTAGAATCTAAATTCTCTACAGTGTTCTAACTATAAAAGAAAAAAGTGTTCAGAAGAACAGAAATGTGTTACAACACTAATTGAGAAGCTCAGGTTGAACACAACTATCTTGGAGATAATAGTTTTATAGGCTTATGTAAGTGTACTACTTACGGTAGAGTATATTATCTTGAAACTATATTTTACAGGCATGTTTAATTTATGATCCAGCCAAGTTTACCTAATAATAACTTTTATTATGATAAGCTCCTACCACATTTCTAAAACAGCAAATGATTTAGTTCCATTTGCTATTTGCTTAGGATGTAAAAAACTGCATCTTTGAAATTGGGTTAAATTCTTTCTTCAGTACATATTTAGATAAGAGTGACTCTGGTAGAGAAGACAGACAGAAGCTTCGCACTTCTCAAGGAAGCTTTCAGTAGACTGGTAACTGGATTGTTTACCTCAGATTATCATACTTAGTACAGTGGGTCAACTACTGTTTCACTTGTAGGGGAAGAAAAGACTTACCTATCTGGTTTAACCAGGTTATATGAGCTTATTTAATTTCTGGGTTGGCTGTCATTTTGCAAGGGCAAACATGTTTCATTCCTGTGTGAAGTTTATCACCTACTATATCTAGAAAGAGAAGTTTCTTGGTGGATTATGACTACAGCATTTTCCTTTTCCATGTCAAGTACTTTGGACTTCTCTGAAAACCTTGCCAGCTGAAGATGGATCCAAAGAAAAAAGAATGAAAATTTAATAAAAGCCTAGAAAGGAATATCATCTGCATTATCCCAGGCACTGTGCTAGAATTCCTGCCTTTAATTAGTAACATTAGAAGTAACATAAACATTTAATAAGTAACATTAGAAGTAACATAAAAAGTAACAAATCTATATAAAGAGGTTTCAAATGTAAGTTGGAGAAAGCAGGACCTATTTCAATTTATTTTACTCCCTGGAGTCCAAAATTCTTTGTAGGTACTTTATGAATATTTAAAACAACCACCATGCAATTGTAATTAAAGAACTCAAGATGAATAATATGGAAATTCCCGCTTTAATTGGTGAGGTGGTTTCTATTTCTTTGGTGTATTGAGGGACAGCTTAGAAAATAGGTTTTTTATTTGTTTATTCTTCAATTGTTAGTGATTGGCAAGGAGTTGGGTTTTTATTTTTATGTTGTTTTACTTTATTTTATTATCTGTTAATGAAAGTTGAGGTTATTTGGTATTCAGTGTGAGGCAGAGTATAGAAATCCTGCCCAAAAGCTACTTTGAACTGCAGCTCTTTCCTCACATGTACTTTCTGGATTCTCAGGATGGACCTCATCTCATCCCAGCCTCTTCCAGTCTTGCTGAAACTTTTCCTCAAGGATCAACCTTCCTTTCATTTGGAAAGCCGTCCCAGTTGGTAGCCACCACAACTGAGGACCCTTCCTGTCCCCTCACTTTCCTCACCCCTGTGCAAACCTCCACCCAACCTTCTTCGGATGATTATCATTAATCTTTCTTAAACAGAACAGATTTGGTGACCTTGATTCATCCTTCCCAAGTCTGGAGTGATGTGAATTGACCTTGCCAGAGGTTAACTTCATATCTCAGGCCAAAAGGATGCTTCAATACCAACTTACAATAGTATATATTTTGGCAACTGATATACTTTTTGGTGCTTTTGTAGCCACAGTTAATAAGTCTGGATTTTGCCACTTTCTGTTCTTCTATCTAGAATTATTTGTTATTTGTAATTCCACTAGTTGGCTTTCACGGGACAAGAAACAAAATTTGCATTCTTGGTAAATGGGGTAACAGGTACACAGAGTATATATGAAAGTAAGTACCGTATGATTTTACAGTTTCTCATTACAAAATAACTTGCTGAGTCATTCCTGCCTTTTTTAAAAGGGAAAAAAGACTGAAAGGCCAGATTTCATGGTAATAATTTTAAGAATTGAATTGTATGTAGTATTAGGGTATTTTCTAATGTAGTAAATAACTAGTACTAATGTTGATAAAAACAACTGTTTATTACTAAATAATCTAAGTCACAAAAATTTTATTCACCCAAATGGCAGGGAGGTTTTCTCCATCAGTGTGTTGTTAGTCTAAGCCATGCTACCTGCCACTCTTATCCTCAGCCAAAACCCATCCCTATCCCATATTCCTAACTCTTTTACTGCCTACACTACTGACCCTGGAGTATGTGTTTTCCCAGTTAGTGCCTTCATACATTTCTCCTAGAGGTTTAGGGTTTATTTTTTCTTCCTAATCAATTACAATCCAATCATTACATTCACCTGGCCAAAACACACACACACACACACACACACACACACACACACACACACTCTCTCTCTCTCTCTCTCTCTCTCTCTCTCTCTCTCTCTCTCTCTC
>NW_021699583.1:0-1103 GCF_005190385.1 Monodon monoceros
GCCATGTTTACATTCCATGTATTAGTGATATCCTATGATGTTTCATTATCAGTGTGACTTATTTCACTTAGAATCATCGTACCTGAATCCACTCATTATGCCGCGATGGGCCTGTTGACATAGATTTCATTGGTGAGTGATATTCCATTGTACGTGCGTACCACAACTTCTTTATCCGTTATTCGCTTTCTGGGATATTTAACTTGTACCGTACATGAGGTTCTTGTCAACAGAGGCGTCCGAAACATTGGGGTGACTGTGCGTTTTTTATTTTAATTTCCCTAAGCTATAGTACCATAAGTGGAACTGCCGTAGGCTCCGTTGCTTTGTTTTTTAGGTGTTTCAGGAAACACCATACACCTCTCCAGAGTGGCTGTTGGCAATTTACATCCCGCCCATCAGCATAACAAGGCCCCCTGTTCTCCATGGCCTGTGCTGCTTTTCTGGATTTTACACGTTTTTCAGATGGCTGTTTTCACCAGGAGGCACTGATACTTCATTGTAGTGCAGATTTCTTTAACATGCTTGCTTGGTTGGCCAAAAAGGGCGTATGCGTTTTTTCCTGAATATATTCAGGAAAAAACGCATACGCCCTTTTTGGCCAAGTGCATCACTGTTGACGTTCTGCCTCTTTTCCTATGCTTTAAATGCAATTCCAGTCTACCCCCTGATATCGTTTTCCTGCAATTCTGCCCCGTATTCATGTCCTCTTCGCAGACTTCCTTCAATATATTTTTGGACGATAGTTGTCATTTATAACTCTGCAGGTTTGTGAATTACAGTGTCCCTGAGCTCCTTTCTTCAACTCACTTTCTTGTGAGCTGGCCGCAAACCCGCAGGATTGCTTCAGGCCCTAATCTGGTTCCGGCATGGCATGCTGAGCCTTTGGTTAATTCCTATTCCTGGTGGGAAATGAGCGTTAAATTTGCCCGTGCAGACACCTACAGCTAGTCTCTCATTGGTTCTCCCTATTCCTGTTCATCTTGCACAGAAATTGCAAACTGTGCCAAACAGGAGGTTAAAGACACTGACTCTCCAAGTGGGGAGAGTGTTAGTAAAGGGTCTGGAATGGTGAACCCGAGTAAAAGGGGACGAAAACTGAG
>NW_021699584.1:0-1348 GCF_005190385.1 Monodon monoceros
GTCCCATAATCCTAACCTGAACGCTAACCCTAACCCGTACCCTAACAGGTACGCTCACCGTAAACCGTTGGCGTACCCTAACCTGTACCCTAAACCGTCCCCGTCCCCGTCCGCTAACCCTAACCCTCACCCGAACACTAACCCTTACCCGAAGCCTTACCCTAACCTGTCCTCTAATCCGAAACCATACGCTAACACTAACGGTACGCTATCACGTACACTCACCCTAAACCTCTGTTGTACCCTAACCTGTACCCTAAACCGTCCCCGTCCCCTAACCCTAGCCCTAACCCTAACCCTAATGCTTACCCGAAGCCTTACCCTAACCGTCCCCTAATCCTAACCCGTACGCTAACACTAACCCGTACCCTAACACGTACGTTCAACCTAAACTTTTGTCGTACCATAACCTGTACCCTAAACCGTCCCTGTCCCCGTCTCCTAACCCTAACCTTAACCCTCCCCTTATCCGAAGCCTTACCCTAACCCGTCCCCTGATCCTAACCCGTATGCTAACACTAACCCGTACCCTGACACGTACGCTTACCCTAAACCATTCTCATACCCTAACCTGTTCCCTAAACCGTCCCCGTACCCTAACCAAAACCCTAACCCTAACCCAACACTTACCCGAAGCCTTACCCTAACCCGTCCCCTAATCCTAACTCGTACGCTAACACTAAACCGTACCCTAAAACATACGCTCACCCTAAACCGTTGTCGTACCAAAACCTGTATCCTAAACCGTCCCTGTCCCCTAACACTAACCCTAACCCTAACCCTAAACCTAACCCTTACCCGAAGCCTTACCCTAACACGTCCCCTAATCCTAAACCGTAGGCTAACACTAACCCGTACCATAACACGTACGCTCAACCTAAAACGTTGTCGTACCCTAACCTGTACCCTAAACCGTCCCCGTCCCCTAACCCTAACCCTAACCTTTTCCCTAACCCTAAACCTTACCTGAAGCCTTACCCTAACCCGTCCCCGAATCCTAACACGAACGCTAACACTAACCCGTGCCCTAACACGTATGCTCACCCTAAACCATTGTCATACCCTAACCTGTACCCTAAACCGTCCCCGTCCCCTAACCCTAACCCTAACCCTTATCCGAAGCCTTAACCTAACCCGTCCCCTAATCCTAACCCGTACGCTAACACTAACCCGTACCCTAACACGTACGCTCACCCTAAAACGTTGTCGTAACCTAACCTGTACCCTAAACCGTACCCGGCCCCTAATCATAACCCTAACCCTAACCCTAAACCTAATGCTTACCCGAAGCCTTACCCTAACCTGTCCCCTAATCCTAACTCGTAAGCTAACACTAACCCGTACCCTA
>NW_021699585.1:0-337 GCF_005190385.1 Monodon monoceros
TTAGGGTAAGGCTTCGGGTAAGGGTTATGGTTAGGGTTAGGGTTAGGTTTAGGAGACGGGGACAGGGACGGTTTAGGGTACAGGTTAGTGTACGACAACAGTTTACGGTGAGCGTATGTGTTAGGGTACGGGTTAGTGTTAGCGTACGTTTTAGGATTACGGGACGGCTTAAGGTAAGGCTTCGGATAAGGGGTATGGTTAGGGTTAGGGTTAGGGGACGAGGACGGGGACGGGGACAGTTTAGAGTACAGGTTAGGGTACGACAACATTTAGGGTGAGCATTCATGTTAGGGTACAGGTTAGTGTTATCGTACGGTTTAGGATTAGGGGACGGGTT
>NW_021699585.1:437-738 GCF_005190385.1 Monodon monoceros
GGTAAGGGTTAGGGTTAGGGTTAGTGTTAGGGTTAGGGTTAAGGGATGGGGACGGTTTAGGGTACAGGTTAGTGTACGACAAAGGTTTAGGGAGAGTGTACGTGTTAGGGTATGGGTTAGTGTTAGCGTACGGGTTAGGATTAGGGTACGGGTTAGGGTAAGGCTTCGGGTATGGGTTAGGGTTAGGGTTAGTGTTAGGGTTAGGGTTAGAGGACGGGGACGGTTTAGGGTACAGGTTAGGCTACGACAATGGTTTAGGCTGAGCGTACGTGTTAGCGTACGGGTTAGTGTTAGCGTAGGG
>NW_021699585.1:838-1175 GCF_005190385.1 Monodon monoceros
TTAGGGTAAGGCTTCGGGTAAGGGTTATGGTTAGGGTTAGGGTTAGGTTTAGGAGACGGGGACAGGGACGGTTTAGGGTACAGGTTAGTGTACGACAACAGTTTACGGTGAGCGTATGTGTTAGGGTACGGGTTAGTGTTAGCGTACGTTTTAGGATTACGGGACGGCTTAAGGTAAGGCTTCGGATAAGGGGTATGGTTAGGGTTAGGGTTAGGGGACGAGGACGGGGACGGGGACAGTTTAGAGTACAGGTTAGGGTACGACAACATTTAGGGTGAGCATTCATGTTAGGGTACAGGTTAGTGTTATCGTACGGTTTAGGATTAGGGGACGGGTT
>NW_021699586.1:0-1859 GCF_005190385.1 Monodon monoceros
GCGGCCCCTCGCGCGCCCGACCCACCCGCGGGCCTCGCCGACGCGGGCGAGCCGAGCAGAATCTCGGGGGCGTCCGAGGGGAGGCTCCCGGGCTCCTTCTCTTTCCGCCGCGGCCCGGGGGAAGGTGCTGGGCAGGCGAGCCCGAGACCGAGTGGCTGGTGCTGCGGCTGCTGCGACGCGAAGGCGCTGGCTGCAGCCAGCCGGCGAGAGCTGGGGGGTAACCGGCGAGCGCAGAGCGCTGACAAAGCGGGCGCTACCAAGCGCGACAGGGAGGGGGGATCCATAGGACCGGAGCCCGGCGCGACCAGTTACAGACTCCTCGAACCGGAGTGATACTGATTTTGGGAGGAAGCGGATCTTAAGCTATTTATAGGGTGGGGGCTGTGGGCGGTCCAAAGTAACAAGGATCCCTTGAGGCGGTTTTAAAGGAATGAGCCTCCCCTTCCGCTGGCTGCAGTGGAAACGCCCACAGGCTGGGAGACCCAAGACTGCTCCAGGGCTGTGGCCCTGGAGACACGTGGGTGTCCGAGTGGAAGACGGCATCCGTGTGTGCGTGTGAGTGGACGTGTGAATCCGGCAAAGGGTGTCCGCCCCCGACGCCGTCGGCGGGACATGTTGCGTTAAAAGAAATTAAGCGCGATAAAGCCCCCACTGTGTGCGATGGCGATGCTGAGGAAGACAACGTCCCTTTCCTCAAGAATGTTATCCTCAGGCAAAGGGGGCCGAAGGTGGCAACAGAAATCAGACCTAAAGCTTTACAAGGTAGACTAAGACCAGTGCCACAAGTTTTCGCACGTTTGGCGATAGAGGTCATAACAGGCCTGCGGTTTCTAGAAGGTTTATTAGAAGACTTGGCATTTGTGTTGGGCAAAGTCTTGGAGGTCTCGGTTTTACACTTGTAGAATTTGGAGCAGGGGGAGAGTGATGGTGATTTACACATGAAAAAGGGGAATAAAGAAAGCCCTGGGTGTATTTACAAGAACAACTCTTAGTTATGTAGGATGGAAGCTAAGGAGTAAGAAGACAGATGCTTGGATAGGTTATACTGCGGGAGGCAGACGTTATATTAGACGTAATTTGGTAGGAAACGGTGAGCTGTTTTGTGAGCTACGCAAGGATATGATTTAGGGCTGTGGTTTCCTTGAGGTCCTGTATCTCGGGCATGTGAAAAGGCAAGAGAGAGAAGTAGGCCAGCTGATAAAAAAGTTATTCTAGACTTGCATCTAGTACTGGAAAAGAATGAATGGAAGAAATATCTCAGCTAGATTTGGGCAGGAAATGATGACTAACCAGGAAGGGAAGTGGAGTGAGGGGGAGGGAGGCCCAAGACTGGATTCCTCTCTGAATGATTTATGACCTAGAAATGTTTTCTCGCCGGATTTCCCATGGTGCTGGTGATTCTCCTGTCTTGAGGAATTGGAAGCTTTTCATTACCGAGGATATTCAATGTATGTTCAGGCCTGGGCTATATATCTGACACCCGGAAGGTGTGGTTGCCATCAGCTGGTACAGGTTGATCATAACTCCTGGGAGATATGCTTCGTGGCAAATCATTAAATCTCTTAGTCTCACTTTCCTTGTCTATAAAGACAGACAGAATCATACCTTAGTCACTAGGTGAAATAAAAAGTGCTGATAAAACTAGCCTATAAAAAGCGTTTTGCAGGGGCTTCCCTGGTGGCGGAGTGGTTGAGAGTCCGCCTGCCGATGCAGGGGACACGGGTTCGTGCCCCGGTCCGGGAAGATCCGACATGCCGCGGAGCGGCTGGGCCCGTGAGACATGGCCGCTGAGCCTGCGCGTCCGGAGCCTGTGCTCCGCAACGGGAGAGGCCACAACAGTGAGAGGCCCGCGTACCGCA
>NW_021699587.1:0-479 GCF_005190385.1 Monodon monoceros
CCATCAGGCTCCAACTGCCACAAGAGGGCCGATGTTGCCCAGGTGGGATGTGCCAGCCAGGCAGGGGTGACCTCAGAGCAGAGGGCCCACCTCACAGAAGGGTGAGGAACCCAGCCAGGATCAGACTCTCACCAGAGGGCCCACATCACCAAGGGGATAGAAAGCAGGCAGGAGTGTCCTCACACCAGTGGGGCCACATCATCGAAAGGCGAGGGACCCAGCACACGTGGCCTCAAACCAGAGGACACACATCACTAAGGGGCTGTGAGTGAGGCAGGCAGGAGGAGTCTCAAAACAGAGGGCCCATAGAAGAAAAATGGTGAGGAATCCCGCAGTTGTAACCTCCCAGCAGGTGGCCAGGAGCAGCGAGGCTATGGGATCCAGGTCGGAGAGAACTCACAGCAGAGGGCCCTCATCATGAAACTGAGCAAGCCACGGTTGGGACCTCAGAGCAGAAGGCCCACATTCCCATGGGGTTG
>NW_021699587.1:579-1315 GCF_005190385.1 Monodon monoceros
AAACTGAGCAACCCACGGTTGGGACCTCAGAGCAGAAGGCCCACAGTTCCATGGGGTTGGGAACCTGGCAGGAGTGTACTCGAACCACAGGGCGCATATCAGAAAATATTGGGAGCCCAGGGGTTAGGGACTGACGCCAGAGGGCCCTCATTACCGAGGGGAGGAGACACCCAGCAGGCACCAAATCCCACCAGAGGGCTGACGTCGCCAAGGCGGGGTGTGCCAGCCAGGCAGGAGTAACCTCAGAGAAGAGGGCCCACCTCTCAGAAGTGTGAGGAACCCAACCAGGTTCACACTCACACTGGAGGGCCCACATCACCAAGGGGATGGGAACCAGGCAGGAGTGTCCTCACACCAGTGGGGCCACATCAGCCAAAGGTGAGGAACCCAGCACATGTGGCCTCAAACCAGAGGACACACATCACCAAGGGGCTAGGATTGAGGCAGGTGTCTGGAAGGGCACATTTAACTCTAATTTCCCACCAGGAAGTGGAATGAACCAAAGTCTCAGAGTGCCGTGCCGGACACTGATTACGGCCTGAAGCAAACCTGCGGTTCTGTGGCCAGTTTTCAAGGAAACGAGTTAAGAAAGGAAATCACGGGCACTGTAATTCACAAACCTGCAGAGTTATAAATGACAGCTATTGGCAAAAATATATTGAAGTAAGTCTGCAAAGAGGACTTGAAATGAGGCAGAATTGCAGGAATCATATTTCAGGAGGTAGATTGGAATTGC
>NW_021699588.1:0-1433 GCF_005190385.1 Monodon monoceros
TGGCGATGTGTGCCAGACAGGAGTAACGTCAAAGCAGAGGACATACCGCACAGAACTGTGAGGAACCAAGGCAGGATCAGACTTTCACCACAGGGACCACATCAATAAGGGGATGGGAACCTGGCAGGAGTGTCCTCACACCACTGGGGCCACATCCACATCATCGAAAAAAGAAGAACCGAGCACATGTGTCCTCAAAGCAGAGGAACCACATCAAAAATGGGCTGGGAGTGTGGCAGGCAGGAGGAGCCTCACAGCAGAGGGCCCATAGAATAGAAAAGGTGAGGAATCCAGCAGTTGGAATCCCGCAGCAGGTGGCCCGGGGCACTGAGTCTATTGGATCCAGGCTGCAGTGAACTCACACCAGAGAGCCCCACATCATGAATGTGTGAGCAAGCAAGCCAATGGGACCTCATAGCAGAAGGCCCACATCAACATGTGGAGGGGAAACTGGCAGGGGTGACCTGGCACCACTGGGCGCACCACAGGATGTTGGGGGAGCCCAGCAGTTAGGGCCTGAGGCCAGAAGGGCCCTCATCACCGAGGGGAGGTGGGTCCCAGCACACTCCAACTTACACCAGAGGGCCCACGTCGCCAAGGCAATGTGTGCCAGGCAGAACTGACCTCAGAGAAGAGGGTCCACCTCACAGAACGATGAGGAACTCAGAGCTGATGAGTTTCTCAACAGAAGGCCCACATCACCATGGGGCTGGGTACTCACCAAGGGGCTGGGTACTCACACTTGTGGGGCCACATCCATATCATGGAAAGTTGAGGAACCCAGCCCATGTGACCTCAAATCAGAGGACCCACATCACAAAGAGCCTGGGAGTGAGGGAGGAAGGAGGAGCCTCACAACAGAGGGCCATTGGAATAAAAATTGTGAGGAATCCAGCAGGTGGAACGCACCAGCAGTTGGCCTGTATCACCGAGGCTATGGGATCCAGGCTGCAGTGAACTCACAACAGAGGGCCCCAGACCATGAAAGTGTGAGCAAGCCAGCCGTGGGGACCTCAGAGCAGATATCCCACATCTCCATGGGGATGGGAAGCTGGCAGGGTTTTCCTCGTACCAATGGGCGCACATCAGGAAATGTGGGGGAGCCCCGCAGTTAGGGTCTGATGCCAGAGTGACCCTCACCACTGAGGGGAGGAGGCTCCCAGCTGCCTCCAACTGATACCAGAGGGGCCACGATGCAAAGGCAACATGTGTCAGGCAGGAGTGACCTCACAGAACAGGGCCCACCTTACAAAACTGTGAGGAACCCGGCAGGATCAGACTCTCAGCAGAGGGCCCACATCACCAAGGGGATGGGATTCAGGCAGGAGTGTCCTCACACCAGTCGGGCCACATCCACATTATCGAAAGGTGAGGAATCCAGCACATGTGGCCTCCAACCAGAGGACCCACATCACAAAGGGACTGAGAGTGAG
>NW_021699588.1:1443-7415 GCF_005190385.1 Monodon monoceros
CCAGTGGGGCCACAAACACATCTTCGAAAGTTGAGGAATCCAGCATATGTGGCCTCAAACCAGAGGACCCACATCACTAAGGGGCTGGGAATGAGGCAGGCAGGAGGAGTCTCACAACAGAACGCCCATGAAATAGAAAAGGTGAGGAATCTAGCAGTTGGAACTTCCCAGCATGCGGCCTGGAGCATCGATTGTATGGGATCCAGGCCGCAGTGAACTCACACCAGAAGGCCCCACACAATGAAAGTGTGAGCAAGCCAACCGTTGAGACTTCAAAGCAATAGGCCCACATCCCCAAGGGAATGGGAAGCTGGCAGGGGTGTCCTGGCACCACTGTGCGCACATCAGGAAATTTGGGGGAGCCCCGCTGTTAGGGCCTGACGCCAGAGTGACCCTCATCACCAAGGGGAGGAGGCTCCCAGCAGGCTCCAACTGACACCAGAGAGCCCAATTCCTCAAGGCGACATGCACCAGGCAGGAGTGACCACACAGTACAGGGCCCACCTCACAAAACGGTGAGGAACCCAGGAAGGATCGTACTTTCACCAGAGGGCACACATCACCAACGTGATGGGAACCAGGCAGGAGTTTCCTCACCTCAGTGGGGCCACACCCACATCATCGAAAGGTGAGGAACCCAGCACATGTGGCCTCAAACCAGAGGAACCACTGCACCATGGGGCTGGGGGTGAGTCATGCAGGAGGAGCCTCACAACAGAGGGCCCATGGAATAGAGAAGTTGAGAAATCCAGCAGTTGGACCCCCAAGCTGGCGGCCCGGAGCACCGAGTCTATGGAATACAGGCTCCAGTGAACTTACACTGGAAGGCCACAGACCATAAATGTGTGAGCAAGTCAGCCATTAGGACCTCAGAGCAGAAGCACACATACCCATCGGGATGGGAAGCAGGCAGGGATTTCTTAGTACCTATGGGCGCACAAAAGGAAATGTGGGCGAGCCCAGCAGTTACGGCCAGGCGGCAGAGTGACCCTCGTCACCGAGGGCAGGAGTCTCCCATCATGCTCCAACTGACATCAGAGAGCCCAAGTCCCCAAGGCGACATGCACCAGGCAGGAGGGACCTCACAGAACAGGCCCACCTCACAAAACTGTGAGGAACCCAGGCAAGATCAGAGTATAACCAGAAGGCCCACATCACCAAGGGGATGGGAAAAAGACCGGAGTGTCCGCACAACAGTGGGGCCACACCCTCATCATCAAAAGTCTAGGAACCCAGCAAATGTGGCCTCAAACCAGAGGACCCACATCAACAAGGGGCTGGGAGTGAGCTAGACAGGAGCAGCTTCAAAACAGAGGGCCCATGGAATAGAAAAGATGAGGAATCCAGCAGTTGTAACCCCACAGCAGGTGGCCCAGAAAACCGAGTCTATTGAATCCAGGCCACAGTGAACTCACACCAGAGAGCCCCACACCATGAATGTGTGAGAATGCCAGCTGTTGGGACCTCATAACAGAAGGCCCACATCAACATGTGATGGCGAACCAGGCAGGGGTGTCCTGGCACCACTGGGCGCACCTCAGCAAGTTGGGGGAACCCAGCAGTTAGCCCCTGAGGCAAGAAGGGCCCTCATCACCAAGGGGAGGTGGCTCCCAGCAGGCTACAACTGACAGCAGAGGGCCCACGATGCCAAGGCAACATGTGACAGGCAGGAGTGACCTCACAGAACAGGGCTCACCTTAAAAAACTGTGAGAAACCCGGCAGAATCAGACTCTCACCAGAGGGCCCACATCACCAAGGGGATGGGATCCATGCAGGAGTGTCCTCACACCAGTGGGGCCACATCCACATTATCAAAAGGTGAGGAATCCAGCACATGTGGCCTCAATCCAGAGAACCCACATCACAAAGGACTGAGAGTCAGGCAGGCAGTAGAAGCCTCACAACAGGGGGCGAATTGAGTAAGAAACGTGAAGAATCCAGCAGTTGGAACGGCCCAGCAAGCGGCCCGGATCACCGAGGCTATGGGATCCAGGCCGCAGTGAAGTCACACCAGAGGGCCGCAGACCATGAAAGTGTGAGCAAGCCAGCCGTGGGGACCTCAGAGCAGAAGGCCCACATCTCCATGGGGATGGGAACCTGGCAGGGTTTTCCTGGTACCAATGGGTGCACATCAGGAAATATGGGGGAGCCCCACAGTTAGGGCCTGATGTCAGAGTGACTTTCATCAACGAAGGGAGTAGGCGCCCAGCAGGCTCCAACTGACACCATAGGGCCACTTCGCCAAGGCGACGTGTTCCAAGCAGAAGTAACCTCACAGCAGAGGGCCCAGCTCACAGAACGGTGAGGAACCCAGGGAGGATCAGACTATCACCAGAGGGCCCACATCACAAAGGGACTGAGAGTGAGGCATGCAGGAGGATCCTCACAACAGAGGGCCCAGGAAAAAAAAAAGGTGAAGAATCCAGCAGTTGGAACACCCCAGGAAGTGGCGCGGATCACTGAGGCTTTGGGATCCAGGGCGCAGTGAACTCACACCAGAGGGCCGCAGACCATGAAAGTGGGAGCTAGACAGCCGTGGGGACCTCAGAGCAGAAGGCCCTCATCTTCATGGGGATAAGAACCTGGCAGGGTTTTCCTGGTACTAATGTGCGCACATCAGGAAATGTGGGGGAGCCCAACAGTTAGGGCCTGACGCCAGAGTGACCTTCATCAACGAGGGGAGGAGGCGCCCAGCAGGCTCCAAATGACACCATAGGGCCCACTTCACCAAGGCGACGTGTTCCAAGCACAAGTGACCTCACAGCAGAGGGACCAGCTCACAGAACGGTGAGGAACCCAGGCAGGATCAGACTCTCACCAGAGGGCCCACATCACCAGGGCGATGTAAACCAGGCAGGAGTGTCCTAACACCAGTGGGGCCACATCCATATCATCGTAAGTTGAGGAATCCAGCACATGTGGTCTGAAACCAGGGGACCCACAACACTAAGGGGCTGGGAGTGAGGCAGGCAGGAGGAGTCTCACAACAGAGCCCCCATGAAATAGAAAATGTGTGTAATCCAGCAGTTGGGAGCACCCAGAATGCGACCTGGAACACCGAGTGTATGGGATCCAGGCCGAAGTGAACTCACACCGGAGGGCCCCACACAATGAAACTGTGAGCAAGCCAGCCGTTGAGACTTCAAATCAGAAGGTCCACATACCCAAGGGGATGGTAACCTAGCAGGGGTGTTCTGGCACCACTGGGGGCACATCAGGAAATTTGGGGGAGGCCAGGAGTTAGAGCCTGACACCAGAGTGGCCCTCATCACCGAGGGCAGGAGCCTCCCAGCAGGCTCCAACTGACACCAGAGTGCCCCCGTAGCCAAGGCAACGTGTCCCAGGCAGCTGTGACCTCTCAGAAGAGGACCCACCTCACAGAACTGTGAGGAACCCAGGCAGGATCAGACTTTCACCACAGGGCCCACATCAACGAGGGTATGGGATCCAGGCAGGATTGTCCGCACACCACTGGGGCCATATTCACATCATCGAAAACAGAAGAACCAAGCACATGTGTCCTGAAACCAGAGGACCCACATCACCAATGGGTTGGGAGTGTGGCAGGCAGGAGGAGCCTCACAGCAGAGTGCCCATGGAATAGAAAAGGTGAGCAATCCAGCAGTTGGAACCCCCCCCCCAGGCGTGCAGGAACACTGACGCTATGGGATCCAGGACGCAGTTTACTCACCCCAGAGAGCTCCACACCATGAAAATTTGAGCAAGCCAGGCTTTGGTACCTCAGATCAGAAGGCCCACATCCCCATGGGGATGGGAACCTGGCCGGGGTGTCCTTGCACCACTGGGCGCACATCAAGAAATGTGGGGGAGCGCAACAGTCAGGGCCTGAGGCCAGAAGGGCCCTGATCACTGAAGGGAGGTGGATTCCAGCAGGCTCCGACTGACACCAGAGGGCCCACGTCGCCAAAGCAATGTGTCCGAGGCAGGATTGACCTCACAGAAGAGGACCCACCTCACAGAACGATGAGGAACTCAGAGCGGATTAGTCTCTCAACAGAAGGCCCACATCACCAAGGGGCTGGGTACCAGGCAGGAGTTTCCTCACTCCAGTGGGGCCACATCCACATCATCCAAAGTTGAGGTACCCAGCCCTTGTGGCTTCAAATATGAGGACCCACATCACCAAGGACCTGTGAGTGAGGCAGGCAGGGGCCCCTCACAACAGAGGGACAATGGAATAAAAATGTGAGGAATCCAGCAGTTGCAACACCCCAGCAGGCAGTACGGATCACCGAGGCTATGGGATCCAGGCAGCAGTGAACTCACACCAGAGGGCCCCAGAACATGAATGTCTGAGTAAGCCAGCCGTGGGGAATTCAGAGCAGAAGGCCCACATCCCCATGCGGATGGGAACCTGGCAGGGTTTTCCTGGTACCAATGGGCGCACATCAGGAAATGTGGGGGAGCCCCGCAGTTAGGGCCTGACGCCAGAATGACCCTCATCACCGAGGGGAGGAGACTCCCAGCAGGCTCCAACTGACACCAGAGGGACAACGACGCCAAGGCGACATGTGTCAGGCTGGAGTGACGTCACAGAACAGGGCCCTCCTCACAGAACTCTGAGGAACCCGGCAGGATCAGACTTTCACCAGAGGGCCCACATCACCAAGGGGATGGGATCCAGGCAGGAGTGTCCTCACACCAGTGGGGCCACATCCACATTTTCGAAATGTGAGGAATCCAGGACATGTGGCCTCAAACCAGAGGACCCACATCACAAAGGGACTGAGAGTGTGGCAGGCAGGAGGATCCTCACAACAGAGGTCTCAGGGGAATTAAATGTGAGGATTCCAGCAGTTGGAAACCCCCACCAGGCATCCAGGAGCACTGAGGCTATGGGATGCAGGCTGCAGTATACTCACCCAAGAGGGCTCCACACCATGAAAATTTGAACAAGCCAGCCTTTGGGACCTCAGATCAGAAAGCCCACATCACCATGGGGATAGGAATCTGGCAGGGCTGTCCTGTCACCACTGGGCGCGTATCAGGAAATGTGGGGGAGCCCAGCATTTAGGGCCTGAGGCCAGAGGTGCCATCATCACGGAGGTGAGGAGGCTCCCAGCAGGCTCCGTCTGACACCAGAGTGCACACAATGCAATGGAGATGTGTGCCACGTAGGGAGAACCTCAGAGCAGAGGACCCAGCTCACAAAACTCTTAGGAACGCAGGCAGGATCAGACTTTCACCATAGGGCCCACATCACCAAGGGGATGGGAACCAGGCAGGAGTGTCCTCACACCAGTGAGGCCACATCCACATTATAGAAAGGTGAGGAACCTAGCACATGTGGAGGACCCACAACAACCATAGACTGGGAGTGAGGCGGCAGTAGGAGCCTAGACAGAGAGTCAATGGTATAAAAATGGTGAGGAATCCAGCGGCTGAAACGACCCAACAGGCGGCCCGGATCACCAAGTCTATGGTATCCAAGCCGCAGTGAACTCACACCAGAGGGCCCCAGACCATGAAAGTGTGAGCAAGCCAGCCGTGGGGACCTCAGAGCAGAAGGCCCACATCCCCAAAGGGATGGGAACCTGGCAGGGTTTTCCTGGTACCTTTGGGCGAACATCAGGAAATGTGGGGGAGCCCCGCAGTTAGGGCCGGACGCCAGAGTGACCCTCATCACCGAGGGGAGGAGGCTCCCAGCAGGCTCCATCTGACACCAGAGGGCCCAATTCCCCAAGGCGACATGCACCAGGCAGGAGTGAGCACATAGAACACGGCCCAACTCACAAAACTGAGAGGAACCCAGGCAGGATCATACTCTCACCAGAGGGCCCACATCACCAAGGTGATGGGAACCAGGCAGGAGTGTCCTAACCCCAGTGGGGACACATCCACATCATCGAAAGTTTAGGAACCCAGCACTTGTGGCCTCAAACCAGAGGACCCACCGCACCAAGGGGCTGGGAGTGAGGCAGGCAGGAGGAGCCTCACAAGAGAGGGCCCA
>NW_021699589.1:0-2760 GCF_005190385.1 Monodon monoceros
AGAACAGTATGGAGGTTCCTTAAAAAACTACAAATAGAACTACCATACGACCCAGCAATCCCTCTGCTGGGCATATACCCTGAGAAAGCCATAATTCAAAAAGAGTCATGTACCAAAATGTTCATTGCAGCTCTATTTACAATAGCCAGGACATGGAAGCAACCTAAGTGTCCATCGACAGATGAATGGATAAAGAAGATGCGGCACATATATACAATGGAGTATTACTCAGCCTTAAAAAGAAACGAAATTGAGTTATTTGTAGTGAGGTGGATGGACCTAGAGTCTGTCATACAGAGTGAAGTAAGTCAGAAAGAGAAAAACAAATACCGTATGCTAACACATATATATATGGAATGAAAAAAAAAAGTCATGAAGAACATAGGGGCAAGATGGGAATAAAGACACAGACCTGCTAGAGAATGGACTTGGGGACAAGGGGAGGGGGAAGGATAAGCTGGGACAAAGTGAGAGAGTGGCATGGACATATATACACTACCAAATGTAAAATAGATAGCTAGTGGGAAGCCGCCGCATAGCACAGGGAGATTAGCTCGGTGATTTGTGACCACCTAGAGGGGTGGGATAGGGATGGTGGGAGGGAGGGAGACGTAAAAGGGAAGAGATATGGGGATATATGTATATGTATAGCTGATTCACTTTGTTATAGAGCAGAAACTGACACACCATTGTAAAGCAATTATACTCTAGTAAAGATGTTAAAAATAATAATAAAATTAAATTAAAGTTAAAAAATAAAGGTTAAAGACTTCCAAAAAGAAAAAAAAGAAATGCTTAAATTCTGGGCTAGAATGAGGCCTAGGTGACTCAAGTGTGGTGGCAATGATGAGGATATAGAGCAGTTACATAGTCACAGTAATAAGAATAATGATAACAAGAAATGCCAACTTTTATTGAGTATTTACTATTGTTCCAGGCAGTGTATTACACACTTGTTGTGTGTTATCTCTTATAATCCTCTCCACAACCTTCTGAGGTCAATTTGATTATTGTCTGCCGTTTGAATGATAAAGGAACTAAGGCTTTATGAGGTTAAGTAATTTGACAATGATCCAAGGGCTTGGAAATGGAGGAAATGGACAAAACTGCCCTGACCCAGAGACTACCAGCTTAACCACTACATTGCACTGAGCAGTGTGTAATTTGATAACTTTCAGGGTATGTTGTCACTGTAATATCTGTACCAACATGACCTCTATGAGATGCTTTTGAGAAGAGTGAAGTGCTCAGAAACCAGCTCTGGTCCCTTCCCACTCCCTCCTGCCTCCCTACATAAACAGCTTGCTCAGGTACCGAGTCATCACTCCTGAAGCAATCCTGACAGTCCCAGAGGCTTTGACTCACCAAGGAGGTTCATATCCAATGTGACTGCCTGCTCCCTGCTCCTCAGGGTAAGCTCTCCTCTAGCTTTTAGATGAAAGAGCCAGGAATAAGGCCTCTTTTCTTGTCCTACCTATGCTACTAACTACCTCCTTGGTCTTCATTAAGTCTCTGTTTCTGTGGTTTTACGTGTGTGTGTGTTTTCATGTTCACGTGGAGATATTTCAAGACAAAAAAATTTTATCCAGGCATGAAAATATTTCAGTATTACTAAACCAGATCGACTGAATAATGAAAAATCCTGGGAGTTTAGAGTCACTCCAGGGATCTAAAAGTCATCTCACTGCTGAACTTCACCATCTATATTACAAATACTACACAGCCCCTTCTCTGGTGGAATCACTTTCAGAGCTGCGGGCAGGCTAGCAGTACAGCATGGCTTCCTTTTGGTAAATGTCCCCTGGCTCTCCATGTGATTCTGTTGAATCCATCCATCAAAAAGCTCTATATCCCCTGTCATAGTTGTTGGACATGTCACTCAGGCTGACCAATCTGAAAAATTTATCTTCCTCACATGGCAGCCCAACAAGTGTTCATTTAAGTCCTTTCTGAGGGATGAACACGAATGGCTCTTCTGCACTTTGATCCCGAGCTGTAAGAATACTTGTGGCCACCAGGGATATGTTGCCATAGAGTCTAGGGATAAAACAGAGTAGTGATAAGCAATACTGAGAAACAAGAAGAGACAGACAACAGAGACAGTGACAGAAACAGTAACAGACAGACAGAGAGCTGATGAGATGGTTTGGACTTCTGCATCCCACTGTGTCTGAAACCAGACCTACCATTTGAAGTTCCCACTTAAGGAAACCAAAATATCCCCTTGTATATTTGGTTTGTATGGGATTTTCTGTCACTTGCAATGTATAGCCCTAACCAATGCAGTGGACATTAAGATGTCATTGATACCAAAGTCTCCTTCTTAGTTCTTTACATCTGTTTTTAACTGTTGAGAAAATGGAAAAGTATAATACAGTACCCTTTCTCTTAAAAAAATAGATACAATCATTATTTTTCAAGGACTAGCAGTGCTAAATGAAATTGGAGATACAGAAAAATTATACTAGTATGTTATATAAGTTAAAATAATAAGCTATTTATCTTTGATAAAGGAGGCAAGAATATACAGTGGAGAAAAGACAGCCTCTTCAATAAGTGGTGCTGGGAAAACTGGACAGCTACATGTAAAAGAATGAAATTAGAACACTCCCTAACACCATACACAAAAATAAACTCAGAATGGATTAAAGACCTAAATGTAAGGCCAGACACTATCAAACTCTTAGAGGAAAACATAGGCAGAACACTCTACGACATAAATCACAGCAAGATCCTTTTTGACCCACCTCCTAGAGAAAT
>NW_021699590.1:0-1691 GCF_005190385.1 Monodon monoceros
GTGTTAGGGTACGGATTAATGTTAGCGTACGGGTTAGGATTAGCGGATGGGTTAGGTTAAGACTTCGGGTAAGGGGTAGTGTTAGGGTTAGTATTAGGGTTAGGTTTAGTGGACGGGGATGGTTTAGGGTACAGGTTAGGGTACGACAACGGTTTAGGGTGAGCGTACGTGTTGGGGTACATGTTAGTGTTAGCGTACCGGTTAGGATTAGGGGACGGGTTAGTACAAGGCTTCGGGTAAGGGTTAGGGTTAGAGTTAGGGTTAGGGGACGGGGACGGTTTAGGGTACAGATTAGGGTACGACAAGAGTTTAGGGGAGCATACGTGTTAGGGTACGGGTTAGTGTTAGCGTACAGGTTAGGATTAGGGGACGGGTTAGGCTAAGGCTTCGGGTAAGGGTTAGGGTTTGGGTTAGGGTTAGGGTTAGGGGACGGGGACGGTGACGGTTTAGGGTACAGGTTCGTGTTCGCCAACGGTTTAGGTTGAGCGTAAGTGTTAGGTTATGTGTTAGTGTTAGCACATGGGTTAGGATTAGGGGACGGGTTACGGTAAGGCTTTGGGTAAGGGTGAGTTTTAGGGTTAGGGTTAGGGTTAGGGAACGGGGACGTTTTAAGGTACAGGTTAGGGTACGACAACGGTATAGGGTGAGCGTACGTGTTAGGGCACGGGTTAGTGTTAGTTTAAGGATTAGGATATGGGGGCGGGTTAGGTTAAGGCTTCGGGTAACGATTAGGGATAGTGTTAGGGTTAGGGTTAGGGGACGGGGACAGGTTCGGTTTAGGATACAGGTTAGGGTACGACAATGGTTTAGGGTGAGCGTACGTGTTAGGGTATGGGTATTTGTTAGCGTATGGGTTAGGATTAGGGGACGGTTTAGGGTAAGGCTTTGGGTAAGGGTTAGTCTTAGGGTTAGTGTTAGGGTTAGGGGACGGTGATGGGGACTGTTTAGGGTACAGGTTAGTATACGACAACGGTTTAGGGTGAGCATACGTGTTAGGGTACGGGTTAGTGTTAGCGTACGGTTTAGGATTATGGGACGGGTTAGGGTAAGGCTTCGGGTAAGGGTTAGGGTTAGGTTTAGGGTTAGGGTTAGGGTTAGGAGACGGGCACTGTTTAGGGTACAGGTTAGTATACGACAACGTTTTAGGGTGAGCGTACATGTTAGGGCACGGGTTAGTGTTAGCGTACAGGTTAGGATTAGGGGACGGGTTAGGGTAAGGCTTTGGGTAAGGCTTAGGTTTAGGGTTAGTGTTAGGATTAGGGGACGGTGACGGTTTAGGGTACAGGTTAGGGTATGACAACGATTTACTGTGAGCGTACCTGTTAGGGTATGGTTTAGTGTTAGCGTACGGTTTAGGATTAAGGGACGGGTTAGTGTAAGGCTTCGCGTAAGGGTTACGGTTAGGTTTACGGTTAGGGGACCGGGACGGTTTAAGATACAGTTTAGGGTACGACAACGGTTTAGGGTGAGCGTACATGTTAGGGTACGGCTTAGTGTTAGCGTACAGGTTAGGATTAGGGGACGGTTTAGTGTAACGCTTCGGGTAAGGGTTAGGGTTAGGGTTAGGATTAGCAGACAGGGACGGTTTAGGGCACAGGTTAGGGTACGACAATGGTTTAGGGTGAGCGTAAATATTAGGGTACATGTTAGTGTTAGTGTACGGGTTAGGATTAGGGGACGGGTTAGGGTAA
>NW_021699591.1:0-9359 GCF_005190385.1 Monodon monoceros
TGTTGTAGAGCTGGTTTGGTGGTGCTGAATTCTCTTAGCTTTTGCTTTCTGTAAAGCTTTTGATTTCTCCATCGAATCTGAATGAGATCCTTGCTGTGTAGAGTAATCTTGGTTGTAGGTTCTTCCCTTTCATCACTTTAAGTATATCATGCCACTCCCTTCTGGCTTGTAGAATTTCTGCTGAGAAATCAGCCGTTAACCTTATGGGAGTTCCCTTGTATGTTATTTATCATTTTTCCCTTGCTGCTTTCAATAATTTTTCTTTGTCTTTAATTTTTGTCAGTTTGATTACTATGTGTATCAGCATGTTTCTCCTTGGGTTTATCCTGTATGGGGCTCGCTGTGCTTCCTGGAATTAGGAGGCTATTTCCTTTCCCATGTTAGGGAAGTTTTCAACTATAGTCTCTTCAAATATTTTCTCTGGTCCTTTCTCTCTCTCTTCTCCTTCTGGGACCCCTATAATGCGAATATTGTTGCGTTTAACGTTGTCCCAGAAGTCACTTAGGCTGTCTTCATTTCTTTTCATTCTTTTTTCTTTATTCTCTTCTGTGGCAGTGAATTCCACAATTCTGTCTTCCAGGTCACTTATCCGTTCTTCTGTCTCAGTTATTCTGTTATTGATTCCTTCTAGTATAATTTTCATTTCAGTTATTGTATTGTTCATCTCTGTTTGTTTGTTATTTAATTCTTCTAGGTCTTTGTTAAACATTTCTTGCCTCTTCTTGATCTTTGCCTCCATTCTTTTTCCGAGTTCCTGGATCATCTTCACTATCATTATTCTGAATTCTTTTTCTGGAAGGTTGCCTATCTTCACTTCATTTAGTTGTTTTTCTGGAGTTTTATCTTGTTCCTTCATCTGGTATATAGCTCTTTACCTTTTCGTCTTGTCTATCTTTCTGTGAATATGGTTTTAGTTCCACAGACTGCAGGATTGTAGTTCTTCTTGCTTCTGCTGTCTTCCCTCTGGTGGATGAGGCTATCTACGATGCTTTATGGGAGGAAATGGTGGTGCGTAGAGCTGACTGTTGCTCTGGTGGGCAGAGCTCCATAAAACTTTAATCCACTTGACTGTTGATGGGTGGGGCTGGGTTCCCTCTCTATTGGTTGTTTGCCCTGAGGCAACCCAACACTGGAGCCTACCTGGACTCTTTGGTGGGTCTAATGACAGACTCTGGGAGGGCTCATGCCAAGGAGTACTTCCCAGAACTTCTGCTGCCAGTGTCCTTGTCTCCACAGTGAAACAGAGCCACACCCCGCCTCTGCAGAAGACCCTCCAACACTAGCAGGTAGGTCTGGTTCAGTCTCCCCTGGGGTCACTGCTCCTTCCCCTGGGTCCTGATGCACACACTACTTTGTGTGTGACCTCCAAGAGTGGAGTCTCTGTTTCCCCCAGTCCTGTCGAAGTCCTGCAATCAATTTCCACTAGCCTTCAAAGTCTGATTCTCTAGGAAATCCTCCTCCCGTTGTTGGACCCCCAGGTTTAAAGCCTGACATGGGGCTCAGAACCTTCACTCCAGTGGGTGGACTTCTGTGGCATAAGTGTTTGCCAGTCTGTGAGTTTCCCACCCTCCAGTTTTAGGATTTGATTTTACTGTGATTTCCCCCCTCCTACAGTCTCATTGTGGCTTCTCCTTTGTCTCTGGATGTGGGGTATCTTTTTTGGTGAGTTCCAGTGTCTTCCTGTTGATGATTGTACAGCAGCTAGTTGTGATTCTGGTGTTCTTGCAAGAGGGAGTGAGAGCATGTCCTTCTACTCCACCATCTTGGTTCCTCCTCCAAAGCATGTATCTTTTCAAATTAGAGCTTTCATCTTTTCTGGATATATGCCCAAGAGTGGAATTGCTGGATCATATGGTAGCTCTAATTTTAGTTTTTTTAAGGAAACTCCATACCGTTCTCCATAATGGCTGTATGAATTTACATTCCTATCAACAGTGTAGAAGGGCTCCCTTTTCTCCACTCTCTCTCCAGCATTTATTGTTTGTAGACTTTTTGTTGATGGCCTTTCTGACCAATGTGAAGTGATACCTCTTTGTAGTTTTAATTTGCATTTCTCTAATAATTAGTGATGTTGAGCATCTTTTCCTGTGTTTTTTGGCCATCTGTATGTCATCTTTGGAGAGATCTCTATTTAGATCTTCCTCCCATTTTTTTTTTGATTGGGTTGTTTGTTTTTTTGATATTGAGCTGCATGAGCTGTTTGTATATTTTGGAGATTAATCACTTGTTGGTAGCATCATTTGCAAATATTTTCTCCCATTCTTTCAGGTTGTCTTTTCATTTTATTTATGGTTTCCTTTGCTGTGCAAAAGCTTTTGAGTTTCATTAGGTCCCATTTGTTTATTTTTATTTTCATTACTCTAGGAGGTGGATCCAAAAAGCTATTACTGTAATTTATGTCAAAGAGTGTTCTGCCTATGTTTTGCTGTAGGTGTTTTATAGTATCTGGCCTTACATTTAGGTCTTTAATCCATTTTGAGTTTATTTTCATGTATGATGTTAGGCAATGTTCTAATTTCATTTTTTTTACATTAGCTGTCCTGTTTTCCCAGCACCATTTATTGAAAAGAATGTTTTTTCTCCATTGTATGTTCTTGCTTCCTTTGTCATAAATTAATTGACTATATGTGCATGGGTTTATTTCTGGGATTTCTATTCCATTGATGTATAAGTCTGTCTTTGTGCCAGTACCATACTGTTTTGATTACTGTAGCTTAATATACAGTCTGAAGTCAGGGAGCCTGATTTCTCCAGCTCTGTTTTTCTTTCTCAAGATTGCTTTGGCTATTCAGGGTCTTTTGTGTTTCCATACAGATTCTAATTCTGTGAAAAATGCCATTGGTAATTTGATAGGGATTGCATTGAACCTGTAAATTGCTTTGGGTAGTATAGTCATTTTGAAAGTATTGAGTCTTCCAATCCAAGAACTTGGTATATCTTTCCATCTGTTTTTGCCATCTTTGATTCCTTTCATCAGCATCTTATAATTTTCGGAGTACAGGTCTTTTGCCTCCATAGGTAGATTTATTTCTAGGTATTTTACTCTTTTTGATGTGATGGTTATCATTGATTCTTTTAAAACTAGTTTTTATTTATCTGCTGAGACATAATATTTTCATCATTTAGCATAGTAAAAATTGCTGCTTTAAAGTAATTTTCTAATTATCTAAACATCTTTGCCTTGAGATTGGTTTTTGTTGATTTTCTTTTCCCTTGAGAATGAGTCATATTTTCCTGTTTCTTCATATGCCAAGAGATTTTGAGTTGTGTCCCAGATATTGTGATTCTTATGTTGTGGAGGCTGGATTTGTTGTATTCCCAAAGAGTTTAAAATTTTTGCTTTAACAAATAATTAACTTGGTTGGACTCAAACTGTAAACTCTGTTTTTTGCGGGGCCATCTCTAATTTCAGTTCAGTTGTCTTATCCTTAGCTGGGCTGCTTAAATTCTGTCCTGTATGTGGGTGATTAGGGGTCAGGCAGAAAATTGGGCAGAGTTTACACATGAAATTTGAAACTTCTCTGTGTTTCTCTCCTTTCTGCCTAATTCTCCAGCAGCTATGGTTGCCATAAACTCTGTTCCCTGGTTCTTCAGATCAGAAGGACTGTGGGTTTTCTAACAGGTTTAGCCACCCCTCAGGATATTGACTGCAGCTTGCTTTCAGGCTAAGTCATTAAAAACAGGAGACTCACCTCATATGATTCCCTTCTTCCAAGTATCACCTTCCCTCTGCCTGCTTTGTATATTCTCCAGGGTCTTCAGGTAGGCTTTTTTGTTTTTGCTATTTTTTTTTTTTTTTTGGTTCAGAGTTTATAGTTGTTGTCTTTAGTAATGTTGGTATAGTAAGAGCTAACTCATCTTAGCAGAAGTGGAACTCAGTCCAGAAACTGAATTCTTAACCACTGAGATGTACTGACTATCACTTAGTAAAATGCTATTCTGGCCTCATCTAACATTCTATAAAGGGTCATTGATTTGAGAAATATCTTGAATGGTGGGTTTTCAGACACTGTATAAAACTGGTGATGTCTTTTGAAGAGCAGGAATTTTTTATCAATGCTTTTCAACTTGAAATGCCCATTGCACCTATAGACAAGGGCTTTTTTTTCTAAAGAGAAAATAATGACCATGTACACAAACAGGAGATGCTGACTCATCTTGGCTAAGCCAGCCCCTGAGAATGACTTACTATGCCTTAAGAGACTGGGGAAAATGGCCAAGTGGACAGGCCATCTGCTAATGCTTGGTTCTGACTTGACTAGATTTAGACCAAATTAATTCTGATTTGGGAAAGGTATAAACTTGATGTTCCAGGTCATTAGGTGACTTCTTCTGTTCACTTTTATTTACCATCATGAGGACATGAGATCCTAGGATGTGATTAGAAATGAGTAAGCAAGTGCAATTGTACTAAGTCATTCAGTCACGCAGGGCAGGCATGGGATAGAAGGGGAGGGTAGGTGCTAGGACCATGTGGGGAGAGGTTAGTGGCATCAGGAACTACTGGGCCCTGCTTATCCTCTCCCTTCCTTGGAAAAATGGGGTGTTTGTTGGGAAGGACCTGAGTCTCAAAGAGCAGTGCCATCATTTGTTATACCTTTGGTCCTCTGTGACTCCCTTTTCTCCTCTGTAAAACCATGGCCATGGATTAAATGTACCTGAAGGAACCTTCTGATTCCATGAATCACCATGGAAGGGCCTCTCCTCCTTATAGGCACTCACCAGAGGGGGAATTATGGGAACAGAAGTCAAGACAGGAGAGGTTGGGAGCAGGAGTAGTAGACACTGCAGGGGAGGTGCCAGGGCCAAAGACACCCTCACTTTCCATTAACCCTTCACCAGATCCACCGTAGAGCTGAGGGTGGGAGTGGGCAGGACCTGGAACTGCACAGCGAGGGTGAGAGAGGCCAATTCTCTCTGCCCTGGGCACTACCCTCACTTCCCAGGAAACCTTTGAAAGGCATAGTTGCCAAAGTCCTCCCCTGGAAACCAAACCTGAAAAACAACTACTTCTTTTCACTGGGCTAAGTTCAGCTTCAGCAGCTAGCAGTGACCTTGGGAAGAGAATGCATGGCCCTTTGCACTCCCTATTCTCTCCTGGGGTGGGACTCCAGGTGGATTAAAACAATCAGAGGAGAGGAGGAAGGGGGTTAAAGTAGGGGAGTAAAACCGAAAGGGAAGATAGAGGGTGTATAGCTAAATGTCACCAGTTCTAAGTTGCAGATTTCACTCAGCTCAGGGCCATCTTTTCCCTTGTACCACCCACCCCTCCACATCTGGGTAGGTCCTCTGAGTGCAGTCTCTTCTCATTAACTGTGAAGTTTTTACACACCAGCACCCTCCATCAAATTTAAAAAAGCAGGAGGAGGATGCTTTGGAGTTGATTCACTCCTTCTTTTTAAATTTTTCGCCTATCTGATTTCCCCACAAACATTTCCCCCTCCTTCCAAAGAGCTCTCAACATTCTCCCTTCTGAGAGGCTCTCCCTGCTCAGAGCAATGGACTCAGAGTTCTTTGACGGTGTTTGGCCTCAGCTCGCCGCCACTCCTGTCCACAGCCTGAGACATCCCTGCTCTGGGACATGAGGTGTCCCTACCTGATTCCTGGATGGCATGAGGGACGCAGCTTTCCCCCAGGCAGAAAAGGCAGTGTAGGAGGGTGGAAAGTCAAGATCCGAGGGTGAGGGGCTTGTATTTGTCAAGAGGAACTCCAATGACAAAGTGCAGCTACTGCTCAATGAAATATCTTACCAGCTTTTGTTTTCATTCTTAAATATTAGTTTTTTCTCCCCAGTCATCAGGATGCTGCATGCCCACTGCAGAAATTATGAAAAGTACAGAAAATGATAAAGAGATTGAAGAAAATAATCTATAAATTTACTACCCACTGGGAATATTTGGGATGTTCTCTTTCAGTTCTTTCTTTTTACCTCCATTTTTTCTTTATATACTTGAGATCAAATAGTATATATTCTTTGCTATACTGCTTTAAAAACTTAACCCTACACAAATAGGATTTTCCTATGACATAAAAATTTGTAAGCATCATTTTATTTTATTAAAAAATTTTTTTAACATCCTTATTGGGGTATAATTGCTTTACAATGGTGTGTTAGTTTCTGCTTTATAACAAAGTTATACATATACATGTGTCCCCATATCTCTTCCCTCTTGCGTCTCCCTCCCTCCCACCCCACTAGGTGGTCAAAAATCACCGAGCTGATCTCCCTGTGCTATACAGCTGTTTCCCACTAGCTATCTATTTTACGTTTGGTAGTTTATATATGTCCATGCCACTCTCTCACTTTGTCACAGCTTACCCTTCCCCCTCCCATATCCTCAAGTCCATTCTCTAGTAGGTCGGTGATTATATTCCCGTCTTGCTCCTAGGTTCTTCATGACCATTTTTTTAGATTCCATATATATGTGTTAGCATACGGTATTTCTTTTTCTCTTTCTGACTTACTGCACTCTGTATGACAGACTCTAGGTCCATCCACATCAGTACAAATAACTCAATTTCGTTTCTTTTTATGGCTGAGTAATATTCCATTGTATATATATGCCACATCTTCTTTATCCATTCATCTATTGATGGACACTTAGGTTGCCTCCATGTCCTGGCTATTGTAAATAGAGCTGCAATGAACATTGTGGTACACGACTCTTTTTGAATTATGGTTTTCTCAGGGTATATGCCCAGCAGTGGGATTGCTGGGTCATATGGTAGTTCTATTTTTAGTTTTTTAAGGAACCTCCACAATGTTCTCCATAGTGGCTGTATCAATTTACATTCATACCAACAGTGCAAGAGGGTTCCCTTTTCTCCACATCCTCTCCAGCATTTACTGTTTGTAGGTTTTATTTTATTTTATTTTATTTTTTTTCTGTACGTGGGACTCTCACTGTTGTGGCCTCTCCCACTGTGGAGCACAGGCTCCGGACGCACAGGCTCAGCGGCCATGGCTCACGGTCCCAGCTGCTCCACGGCATGTGGGATCCTCCGGGACTGGGGCACGAACCCGTGTCCCCTGCATCGGCAGGCGGACTCCCAACCACTTCGCCACCAGGGAAGCCCTGTTTGTAGATTTTTTGATGATGGCCATTCTGACCTTGTGAGATGATATCTCATTGCAGTTTTTATTTTCAGTTCTCCGATGATTAATGATTTTGAGCATTCTTTCATGTGTTTGTTGGCAATCTGTATATCTTCTTTGGAGAAATGTATATTTAAGTCTTCTGCCCACTTTTGATTGGGTTGTTTGTTTTTTGGATATTGAGCTGCATGAGCTGCCTATAAATTTTGGAGATTAATCCTTTGTCAGTTGCTTCATTTGCAAATATTTTCTCCCATTCTGAGGGTTGTCTTTTCGTATTTATGGTTTCCTTTGCTGTGCAAAAGCTTTTAAGTTTCATTAGGTCCCATTTGTTTATTTTTGTTTTTATTTCCATTTCTCTAGGAGGTGGGCCAAAAAGAATCTTGCTGTGATTTATGTCAAAGAGTGTTATGCCTATATTTTCCTCTAAGGGTATGATAGTGTCTGGCCTTACATTTAGGTCTTTAATCCATTTTGAGTTTCTCTTTGTGTATTGTGTTAGGGAGTGTTGTAATTTCATTCCTTTGCATGTAGCTGTCCAGTTTTCCCAGCACCACTTATTGAAGAGGCTGTCTTTTCCCTACTGTATATTCTTGTCTCCTTTATCAAAGATAAGGTGACCATATGTGTGTGGGTTTATCGTTGGGCTTTGTATCCTGTTCCATTGATCTATATTTCTGTTTTTGTGCCAGTACCATACTGTCTTGATTACTGTAGCTTTGTAGTATAGTCTGAAGTCATGGAGCCTGATTCCTCCAGCTCCATTTTTCGTTCTCAAGATTGCTTTGGCTATTCGGGGTGTTTTGTGTTTCCATACAAATTTTGAAATTTTTTGTTCTAGTTCTGTGAAAAATGTCAGTGGTAGTTTGATAGGGATTGCATTGAATCTGTAGATTGCTTCGGGGAGTAGAGTCATTTTCACAATGTTGATTCTTCCAATCCAAGAACATGGTGTATTTCTCCAGCTATTTGTATAATCTTTAATTTCTTTCATCACTGTTTTATAATTTTCTGCATACAGGCCTTTTGTCTCCTTAGGTCGGTGTATTCCTAGTTATTTTATTCTTTTTGTTGCAATGGTAAATGGGACTGTTTTCTTAATTTCACTTTCAGATTTTTCATCATTAGTGTATAGGAATGCAAGAGATTTCTGTGCATTAATTTTGTATGCTGCTACTTTACCAAATTCATTGATTAGCTCTAGCAGTTTTCTGGTAGCATCTTTAGGATTCTCTATGTAGAGTATCGTGTCATCTGCAAACAGTGACAGTTTTACTTCTTTTCCAATTTGGATTCCTTTTATTTCTTTTTCTTCTCTGATTGCTGTGGCTAAAACTTCCAAAACTATGTTGAAGAATAGTGGTGAGAGTAGGCAACCTTGTCTTGTTCCTGATCTTAGTGGAAATTCTTTCAGTTTTTCACCATTGAGGATGATGTTGGCTGTGGGTTTGTCATATATGGCCTTTATTATATTGAGGAAGCTTCCCTCTATGCCTACTTTCTGGAGGGTTTTTTTATCATAAATCGGTGTTGAATTTTGTTGAAAGCTTTCTCTGCATCTGTTGGGATGATCATATGGTTTTTCTCCTTCAATTTGTTAATATGGTGTATCACATTGATTGATTTGCGTATATTGAAGAATCCTTGCATTCCTGGGATAAACCCCACTTGATCATGATGTATGATCCTGTTAATGTGCTGTTGGATTCTGTTTGTTAGTATATTGTTGAGGATTTTTGCATCTGTGTTCATCAGTGATATTGGTCTGTAGTTTTCTTTCTTTGTGACATCTTTGTCTGGTTTTGGTATCAGAGTGATGGTGGTCTCGTAGAATGAGTTTGTGAGTGTTCCTCCCTCTGCTATATTTTGGAAGAGTTTGAGAAGGATAGGTGTTAGCTCTTCTCTAAATGTTTGATAGAATTCGCCAAGACTTGATTTGTGACCCAGGACATGATCTATCCTGGAGAATGTTCCATGAGCACTTGAGAAGAATGTGTATTCTGTTGTTTTTGGATGGAATGTCCTATAAATATCAATTAGGTCCATCTTGTTTAATGTATAATTTAAAGCTGTGTTTCCTTATTTATTTTCATTTTGGATGGTCTGTCCATTTGTGAAAGTGGGTGTTAAAGTCCCCTACTATGGTTGTGTTACTGTCAATTTCCCCTTTTATGGTTGCTAGTATTTGCCTTATGTATTGAGGTGCTCCTAAGTTTGGTGCATAAATATTTACAATTGTTATTTCTTCTTGGATCGATCCCTT
>NW_021699592.1:0-1423 GCF_005190385.1 Monodon monoceros
TTTATTTTCTTTGTTCTCCCCTGTCCATCATCTTCTGCAGAAAATAATGTCTCCACTTCCAATTCCCTGTCTATTTAAATCCCATTTGTAATTTATAAAGTTGTCCTCCTTAAGGGCTGCTGCTTCTGCCACAGGAATGTACTCTGGCCATTATTATACTCTTCCATCTTTCATGTAGGTCTCCATCCATAGGTTTTGTTTTCATAGCTTTTTTTTTTTTGGCGGTACGCGGGCCTCTCACTGTTGTGGCCTCTCCCGACGCGGAGCACAGGCTCCGGACGCGCAGGCTCAGCGGCCATGGCTCACGGGCCCATCCGCTCCGCGGCATGTGGCATCTTCCCGGACTGGGGCACGAATCCGTGTCCCCTGCATCGGCAGGCGGACTCTCAACCACTGCGCCACCAGGGAAGCACTATACTTACGATTTTATATTTGCTTATTTACTTTTGTCTCCCCCCTCAGCTCAAGAGAGACTATATTCATCTGTGTTAATCACTGCTGTGTTTCCTGAACATGCCTATAAATCATACTGAAGAATGGTGCCTGAACTTTGGTAAGGGATCAATCAATTTTCTTGGCTGGATGAAGAAATGTGTTCATAAATTAATGAACAGATCGTCGGGGCTTCTGAATTGAGGACTAATGGGAAGAGGATGGCAAATGGTTGGGACAGGGTACTGCAAGAAGTAGTATTTGGAGTACTCTGATAGCTATCCTAACAGATAAGATTGTGTTCATTTAAGTCGTTTTAATGAGAGAGCTGGGAACTAGGGACACACAGCATTAAGGTTTTTATAATGCATTCTGTAGAGTTCTTTTTAAGTCTGTACAAATATCATTGAAAATATATGCATACATATACACCGCTGTTACTTTACTTAGTGCTTTACGAGAGCCCCTCAAGGAAGGAGTAGTAGCAACTATGAGTATCCTTCCTTTATGATGAGCTTAATTTATTCAAAATTACATCATAATTTATTTGTAACTCTGAAACTAGACTTAGTTATTGAATAGACCCTCCCTAGAAACGTATGACATTAATAAAACCAACAAAACTTTGTTCAGTTTCCAATGATAGACACACTACAGACTCAATTATGGGCCATCCAGTTTAATGAAGGGAAGAAGTGATTGAACAAATATAGAGCAAACAGAATATGAAGTTTTATCCTCCATTAATATTAGTAACGGATACTATGGGCTCCAATGCCTTCAAGATAGCGTGAGACCATCATCTCTGTGTCATGGGCAGGGGGATGTTCAGCCAGGATGTCTTTCACTGTCACTGAGAAAAATTTCCATAATATATAATGATACCTACTGAAACTGATATGGGGCATTCCGGTAATAAGGAATCTATTAGCATATTTTTCCGCAAGCCTTGACTACAAAATGAAGACAGTAGATTTGGACACTTTCAGCC
>NW_021699593.1:0-9745 GCF_005190385.1 Monodon monoceros
CTTTCTTTCTTTCTTTCTTTCTTTCTTTCTTTCTTTCTTTCTTTCTTCCTTCCTTCCTTCCTTCCTTCCTTCCTTCCTTCCTTCCTTTCTTCCTTCCTTCCTTCCTTCCTTCCTTCCTTCCTTAATTCCACCTTTATTGGGATTATAATTGACATATAACATTTCATAAGTTTAAGGTGTACAGGATATCCTTCTTTTTAAAGGCTGAATAATATTCTATTTCATGTTTATACCACATTTTCTTTATCCATTCATCCTTTGATGGAGACTTAGGTTCCTTCCATGTCTTGATTATTTTGAATAATGCTGTGATGAGCATGGAGATGCAGATATCTTTTTGAGATCCTTATTTCAATTCCCCTGGATAAATATCCAGATATGGTATTGTTGGATTCCATGGTATTCTGTTTTTAATATTTTGAGGAACAGTTTTCCATAGTAGCTACACCAGTTTACATTCCCACCTACAATGTCCAGTGGTTCCCTTTCCCTACATCCTCACCAACACTTGTTGTCTTTTGTTTCTTTGATAATAGCTATCTTCTTAGACACCTTTCTCAGCCACCACTACTCTCAAGGCTATGCCGCATATAGCGTTTCTCTATAAGGCTTAGATCCTCTCAGTGTATACTCTGGAAAGTAAGATAATTACTTAAAATTAAAAAAATATTTAGTTGTGGTAAAATATGTATAACATAGAAAGCATCTTTACTTTTAAGTGTACAGTTCAGTATTGTTAAAAATACATTCACATTGTTGTACAACCATCCATCTACAGAATTCTTTTCATCTTGCAAAATTAAAACTCTATACCCACAAAACAACTCCCCATTTCTCCTTTCTCAAGCCCCTGGAAATCACCATTTTACTTTCTGTCTTTATGAATTTGACTACACTCAGTGCCTCATATAAGTTAAATAATACAGTATTTGTCTTTTTGTGACTGGCTTATTTCACTTAGCATGATGTCCTCAGATTTCATTCATGTTGTAGCATGTGTCAGAATTTTCTTCCTTTTTAAGGCCAAATAATAGTTCATTGTATGTTTGTACCACATTTTGTTTATCAGGTGATTATCTTTTATACTCTGTGATTTTTCAAAATATCTGATGATCTATTGCAGTTTCTATCATTATACCACTTTTTCCACCTGAAATTAATTCTGAGTGGTGGTGAAGAGATCAAGTAAGTAGATCTCCCACCTCATTTCAATCTCACCTCATCTAAATCCTAGGCATATGACCCTCATGAAATAAGGCTTTTATATAATTTCATATTTTATTTCCCTTCTAACCACTCTATGGTTAATGAATAAATTCTCATCTGTGAATTCTGTTGGATTTGGCTCTTGATAGGTAAAGCCAAATGATTAGAATTTAAAAAAAAAAAAAAAAGGAGGGAAGGGAGGAAGGAGGGGAGGAGGGAGGAGGAGACAGAGAGGGAGAGAGAGAGAGAGAAAGAGAGACTGACATTTTTTCCCAAGTACCTAGCTCCTACAATTGAAAACTGTGGGTTTCAATATTATTGTTTCTGTTAAATATTTATAAAAGCCTGTAGAAGTGCTTGGAAGCAATGAATTTGACTCATTTTTCTCTCTGTATCAAATGCTAAGTCAAGAGCAGTATGTATAGATAAATATTGCTGCTATTTGAATGGTAGGGGGACAGTTATGGGTAAAAGGGATTAAACAAACAAAAACAAAGAACCAACAACATATATCAATACAAAGTATTGCCCTGCTATATGATAACTGAAGCTAATGCATGTAAAGCATCTGACACAAAATAAGTATTCAAGAAATGGTGGCTGTAATTATAATATATTCATCCTTTTGGTGAGACTTTGAATGAATTTTGGCAATAGATTTTGACTTAGTTCAGGGTTATACCTTCAAGTGCAGGCTGGATGACTTGGAATTTTGAGCTAGTGGCTTAAGGATGTTTATGTCCTTTGAATAACAGAGAGTGATAATGGAAAGGCTGATGCTTTATTTTGAAAATTGAGAGAGTGGATATTCTATTCTTACAAAAAGAAAGGACTACCCAATCCTACTCTATCTGAAAATTGTAATTTATACTTACATGTAACATCATATTTTGAAATTGTTTTATGCAAATTATCTATGATTAGTTATATTTAGTTGTATACCAATAATTTAAATTCCTCTTATGTAGAGAGAATACGGTTTTGCTCATCCTTTCCTCATTTAAATGGGACCCCAGGCTTTACTTAAGAGGCAGTAGTATACAGGTTGAAGGTATGGGCTCTGGGATCAGAGAACTGTGGTTTCAAAACCAGGCCTTGCTGCTTACTAGCTGTATGACCTAGGGAGCATTATTTAACCTCTTGCTCAATTTTCTTACCTGGCGATAGGAATAAAATAGGATCTACCTTCTGAAGTCAATGTAAAAATTGAATGAAATAATAATACAACATTTACTGCAGTATATGACAAATGGTAGGGGTCAAAGTTAGTTATCATTAACAACTCGTACCCTTATTTGTGTAATCAGTTTCACTTTGCAGTACTTAAAAAATAGTATCTTTCTTGGCTGTTTGCTGTTATTTTCTGAGTATTGTGGGAGCTCTTATTTCCTGCCTAGAGCATCATCCTCAGTTTCTCCTGTATAATTGTCCTTAGCTCAGTGGCTGAAGTTTCCTGCCCTTTTTATGAGATACCATTTTTAGTGTCAAGTTCAAGGGCCTGTAAGGGGTGAGGCCAAGGTGATGCTGATAGCACTGTACTGCTTGAATTGATTTGCTTTGAAAGCCATTCCTAATGCTGGATGGCTCCCCTGCCTGGTACAGTTGTCTTGGTTGTGACCACTATGGGGTATGACCTCTAGAGAGTACTGGCTCTCTGAAACTAGAGGAGCATTCTGTGCTTGTCCTTTGTAGTATGGCTTCTTGTTACTTGGTTAGTTTGACTGGAACCTGCATTTTAGGATTTGGCTTTTTTCTTTTAAAGGAATCTCTCCCTTCCACCTAACATTTAAAGATAATCAGACAAAACAAATAGACCAACAAAACAGTTAATATGTAGCATTTCTAACAGATTTTTTCCAGAAAAATAAAGGCTGTTAAGGATCATAAACAATTTATTAATTCTTTTTTTAATTTTGGGGGAACTTTAAATTATTTAGGTCTTGTGGCAGTTTGTCAAATGAAGAGAAAAATAACCCACCAGGATATAGCTTTTAATTAGGTATACAATATAGTTAATGGAATTTGTCATTGTTCAACAGCACCATTTATGTAGCATTGTGGCAGTTGCTGAGAACTGTTCTAGAAGAAAATAGAATTTGAGTTTCTGAAAACTTACAGTGATGGAAGAAAACCCTATAGTTGGAGAGATAGAACATTATGCATGGGCAGCAAGCCAGTATGTGGAGATTTAGCTTTGCATTACCTCTATTTATTATACAGAGTAAGCAGGATTCTACTTGTCTTTGCTCCCTCTTCAGGCTGTGAGAATACTAATGGATCAGCAAAACTTGGGTCTTTTTTTTAGTATTAAAAAAATTTTTTTTTTTTGCTGTATCTACAATTTTTATTTTGGGAGCCAAATCCATTTTGCTTAGGTAGAAAGCTGCTATTCTTAAGTGTACCAAAAGATGAACCAACTGGATTGTTAACTGAGTAGAATTCAACTTGGAATAACACATTTTGAAGGGAAGTACTTGAAAAGAGAAATATGAAAAGATCTGGAAAATTCTGAACAAGATCTGATGAAGGAAGAAGACAGATAAAAATTGGCCGTAGGGCATAGGGGTAAGGTTGATAGCAAGACGCTTCTAATCCTAATATCGTCTCTACATGCAGAGGCAGTATTATTAAAGGAAATCACAGTGATAACCAGAGTGGTATTTTATAACACTTGCTCCACAGAATGTTTCTGCTGTTTTTATAAAAGGAAAATCATGTTTATCAGTTTGAGTTTAACTTTTTAGTATGTGTTGTTCTATAGTTCTGTATATAATGATTTTCCAATGTAATGGTTCAAAAGCAGTTGCTCAATTTGATGCATGTGAAACATAGCCTGATATTAATCCTGAAAAGCAGTTCAATCTAGGAGAATCCTTCTCTATGTGGAAAGCTAGTTTATTTCAAAAAGACCTCTAGGTGAGGATTAGGTTTCCAAAGGTATGGAGAGATACAGAGTTATCTCAGTTTAATTGGAACCTGGCATTTACCTCCAGCCCCATTTACCTAATTATACCTTGTTTAAGGGAGAATAATAACAATGAAGAAAGAGTAAATAGTATAAGATTAAGATTTAAGACTTGAGTTCGTAATCTGTCTCAATGCTTAACAGTTGGGTGATTTTGTAAAAGCTACTTGATATCTGTGTTAGTTTGATTGCAAAATGTTTCTTATTCTTTACTCTCCACTCTATCCATGTGACTTTGCATCTCCTCCCGGTAAGAGGTGGTGTCTATTTCCTCAGTCCTTGACTCTGGATTTGGCCTTGTAATTGCTTTGGCCAACATAATTAAGTGGCCAATAGAATGAGCAGCTGTGTGGCTCTTTGGAGCTCAGACCTCTCACTACATGTAAAGAGATTATGTGAAGGAGAGGGGTCCCCAGATAATGACTGGCCACCTTCCAGAACCAAAGCCTCCCAGCTCACCTACAATGACAACAGATGCTTGAGAAAGCCCAGCAGAGATCAGAGACTATCTCAGCTGAACCCAGCCTCCAAAATCGACTGACTTATAGACTCATGAAATATAAATGATTATTGTTTTAAGCTAAATTGACCTAGTAAATCTCTGAGATTCACTTATCCTATCCGTGAAATGGAGATGATTACGTCTGCTTCAGATAGTTATTATGAAGACTGTATGATATGAAAGATGTTATAAGCCTATCACCATGGCTGACACATAGCATGTGTCTAATTAATGTCAATTTCCTTTTCACCCCGTCTATCAGCTCCACCTCCCTTTTTACCCCTTCCTTCCCTACAACTTTTTCCCTTGGGTCAAAAAAGCAAACAGTCAACACTTTGAATAATTCGATTGTCACATAGATGGCTAAGACACTACAAACATGTAATTAAAGTGATGAATGCTCAGCTCCCATTAAAATAACAGGCATGGTGAATGCACCAGAACACATCTTGATTATCGGTTTGACCCACGTGCTTTCTCACTGGCTGCAGATCAAATACTGAGTGGAGCTGTGTGAGACTGACTGACAGGCTCTACGTGACTTAGAGACGGATGATGCTGGAGGGGCTGGTTTCATCAAATGCCACTCATTCATGTTTGGTATTTGTAGATCAGTTAATTACTGAAATTTGTTTTACAGCACAGCCTTTATTAACTTGCAAGTATACATTTGAGCTAACTTGGATATATTTTGAAAGTGAATGAACATTATTTGATTTAATCAATAAATATGTATTGAGAACCTAATATGTATCATGGCTAGAGATACAGTATAGACATATAACTTGTCCTTGTGGAGCTTGACTATGTCCTGTTCCTAAATCTCTTTCCAAATGCAGCTCTCCTCATCCCTAGGGACTCTGCGGTCAATCTTTTCCTTGGAAGGAAAGACTGAAGTTCATTGATTCAACATTGACTCAGTCTGGTTGCTAGACCTGTTATAACTGTATAACCAAAGTTGAATATAACAAGTATAATCTTCTTAAGACTAAATTACAATGAGATGAATAATGCCTCCAGGGGCTGAATAATACGTATTGTTCAATGACTTCATTATACTGATGTCCCTTATTAAACAAATTCATCTGCCTCCACTGCTGATTGCCTGTTGTTTGGAATTTTGTCAGATGACCTGAATCTTTTATTTTCATTCTATTTTTTGTAGTCATCCATTTTCTCATTCATCAACTTATCAAACACATGTCTTTGATATGCCAGACATATGGTCTTTGCTCTACAGGAAATTCTGGTCCAGTGAATTGAGGCAGACACATAAACAAGTGACTAGAACAACAGAAAGAAACCTTCAGCTGGAAGTTTTAAAGGGGACCAAGGAGCAGGGACAAGGAGTCAAGGTGACTTTAACCTGGGACAGCTTGTGTTGATCTCAGACAGACTCTCCCCCATTGGAGGAAATTTATCATCCCCACAGAAAGCTAATCCTACAGCCAGTTCTTTTCTTCTTTCCATATTTCCAGTCCTGAGCTTTTCTGTCTTGCAGCACTCTGCCTGGGGTTCCTGAATGTACCAATTCTGTCCCCCTGAGGCTGTGATGGATTTAAAGGCATGAAACACTTGGCCAGACTCAGGAAGAAGACACATATACAACCACAGAATGCATTAGTTTCATTTTATAAGAAATTCTCTGTTATATTTCCATTTAGTTGTGGGTTTTATTTATGGAAAAGTGATCTTTGTAATACCAGAATTTGTATTTAAGAAGTGCTTATTGCCATGAATTTAGGAAGTTAGTAGTTATATTAGTCTACTCTGGCTGGCATTACAAAGTACCATAGACTGGGTGGCTTAAACAACAGTAATTTATTTTCTTATCTCCTGGAGGCGAGAAGTTAGAGGCCATGATATTAGTAGGGTTGGTTTCTTCTGAGACTCCCCTTCTTGGCTTGAATATGGCCAACTTCTCCCCGTGTCTTCACCTGATCTTCCTCTGTGTGTCTCTGTGTCCTAATTTCCTCTTCATGTAAGGACACCAATCATATTGGATTAGGGCTCACCCTAATGACCTTGCTGTAACTTAATTTCCTCTTTAAAGACCCAATCTCCAAAATACAGTCACATCCTGAGATATGGGGCATTGGGACTTCCACATATGAAATTTGGGGTAACACAGTTCTGCCCATAACAGTAGTTTGCAGCAAAATATTCATTAAAATCTGAACATTTGTAAACAACAAATAAGTTGCCACTTTATATTAAACATAGCTCATAAAATATATTCAACTACTTTAAAGAAAAGAGACCTGATGTTTCATGGAACTTGGTATGTGTTTATATACAAGCTCGGTTGGCTCAAGTGTGAAAGAGAGAAGAGTCTAAAGTTTTGGAGAAGCCAGAAGTGGTGTGAAAGCCTTCAGTTTGCTCTGAGCCTCTACATATTCATTTTCTTAGTTCAGTAATAAAATTATGGCATATGATTTGAAAATAATTTCCTAAAGAATTCTTTTTTTGAGTTGGCAATTAGCCAACTTCTTTTTGGTATACTGTCAGGGGCATTTTTTTCCTTCTCTTTTCTTTGTTTTATGAACTCTTAGTTTGCCTTCTGTTCTAGAGTGCATCTGTTGACTAATGGTATTTTTCTTTGCCTGTGTCATGGGTGTGCATGTGTGTGTGTGTGTGTGTGTGTGTGTGTGTGTGTGTGAGAGAGAGAGAGAGAGAGAGAACAGTGCCAGAGCAGGAGGGAGCAAGAAAGCACATTTGCTTTGGATTAACATATGTCAACCCTTGTTATCCATCTGGAAATTCAGAGAGAGAAGTATCTAAGGGAAGAAAAAGGATTATTCATCGAATTTATACATAGGATAAAGAATATTTGTGTCCAACTCTGTAAACATTCAAAATTATACTAACATTACTAGCATTTGAAAGAAACTAGCAAAGCTTCAGTCAGAGGTAATGCTGATACACATAAAATAATCTTGTGTGAAGAGTTAGCTATGTCTTATTTCACAATTTAGTGGAATATTCATGAATTTAGGTTTGGGCACACATAAACATCTTACAGTTGCACATGCTCACTCTTGAAACTTACCTGTGATTGTTATTACAATTTTTTTAAACAAAAGAGATATTATAGATCAGATGTCTCATTATCAACTCAAATTGGATGTTGAAAGGCATTTACCTTCTTTTGATAGCCATATTCACAATCCACTGAACATTCTTTCTGTTGTTCAGCCCTCCACAGAGCCTTGTGGATTCAAACCTCTTTCTCTTCATGCTTATTGTATTGGGTCATCTAGTGCCATGGAATCACAAAATGGTCCTGAGCTCCGTCTGGGTTTTAGGTGTTTTAGACAAGGCATCATAATTTAAATGAATTTCATCCAGCCACTGTGACCCACACTGAAGTAAAAAGAAGTCCTTCTAAATGTCTTCAGCAGTGCCCACGTTCTGTGCTATCACTGATACTGGTAGTTTGCTGTCTTCAAGGAGTTTCCTTGAGAAAAAAACAAAGCCCTGTCAATTTAATTAGCTCTCTTTTTGTAGAGCACTAGCAAAGAAATTCCTTTTATTTATTTGAAATACAGTTGACATACAGTATTATATTAGTTTCAGGTGAACTACATAGTGATTTGATATTTGCATACATTATTAAATGATCACCACGATGAGTATAGGAACCATCTATTCCCATATAAATTTATTACATTACTATTTACCATATTCCCTGTGCTGTGTATTATATCCCTGTGGCTTGCTTATTTTATAACTGGAAGTTTATACCTCTTAATTACCTTCATTTATTTCACGCCCCCCGACCGTCCCTTCTGGCAACCATCCAATAGTTCTCTGTATCTGTGAGTCTGTTCTCATTTTGTTTTGTTTGTTTGTTTACTTTGTTGTATAGATTCCACATATAAGTGAAGACATGCAGTATTTGTCTTTCTCTGTCTGACACTTAGCACAATACCCTCTAGATCCATCTATGTTGTTGCAAATAGCAAGATTTCATTTTTTTTTTTAGTGGCGGAGTAATAGTCCACTGTGTGTACTGATATCACATTCTTCTTTATTCATTCATCTATTGATGGACACTTAGGTTGCTTCCATATCTGAGCTCTTGTAAATAAATGCTACAATGAACTTTGGGGTGCATATATCTTTTTGAAGTAGTGTTTTTGTTTTCTTCAGGTAAATACCCAGAATTGAAATAGCTGGATCATATGGCATTTCTGTTTTTAAGTTTTTGATAAAACTTCATTCTGTTTTATAAAATGTCTCCACCAATTTACAGTCCCACCAACAGTGCACAAGTGTTCCTTTTTATCCACATCCTTGCCAACACTTGTTACTTGTTGTCTTTTTGATGATAGCCAATCTGGCAGGTGTGAGGTGGTATCTCATTGTGGATTTGACTTGCAATTTCCTGATTATTAGTGATGTTGAGCATCTTATCATGAGCCTGTTGGCTATCTGTATGTCTTCTTTGGGAAAATGCCTATTCATATCTTCTGCCCATTTTTAAATCAAGTTATTTTGTTGTCTTTTTTTGATATTAAGTTTTTGCATGAGCTCTTCATATATTTTGAATATTAAACCCTTGTCAGTTATATCACTTGCAAATATCTTCCCTATTTGGTAGGTAGCCTTTTCATTTAGTCAGTGGTTTCCTTCATTGTGCAAAGCTATTAAGTTTGACTAAGTCCCATTTGTTTATTTTTGCTTTTGTTTCCCTTGCTTGAGGAGACAGAGCCAAAAAAATATTGCTAAGACTTATGTCAAAGAGCATACTGCCTGCACAGATGTAGAGAACAAGCATATGGACACCAAGGGGGGGAAAGTGGTGGTGGTGGTGGTGTGATGAATTGGGAGACTGGGATTGACATATATACACACTAATGTGTATAAAATGGATAACTAATAAGAACCTGCTGTATAAAAAGATAAATAAAATAAAATGCAAAAATTCAAAAAAAAAAAGAGCATACTGCCTGTGTTTTCTTCTAAGAGGTTATCGTTTCAGGTCTTACATTTAAGCCTTTAATCCAGTTAGAGTTTTTTTTTTGTGTGTGTGTGTGTGTGTGTGTGTGTGTGTGTGTGTGTGGTATAAG
>NW_021699594.1:0-5121 GCF_005190385.1 Monodon monoceros
TTGTACTTTTTACAGATCTTTTCCTGTAATTGATATCTAGTCTCATGGCGTTGTGGTCGGAAAAGATACTTGATACAATTTCAATTTTTTAAAATTTGCCAAGGCTTGATTTGTGACCCAAGATATGATCTATCCTGGAGAATGTTCCATGAGCACTTGAGAAAAATGTGTATTCTGTTGTTTTTGGATGGAATGTCCTATAAATATCAATTAAGTTCATCTTGTTTAATGTATCATTTAAAGCTTGTGTTTCCTTATTTATTTTCATTTTGGATGATCTGTCCATTGGTGAAAGTGGGGTGTAAATGTCCCCTACTATGAATCTGTTACTGTCAATTTCCCCTTTTATGGCTGTTAGTATTTGCCTTATGTATTGAGGTGCTCCTATGTTGGGTGCATAAATATTTACAATTGTTATATCTTCTTCTTGGATCGATCTCTTGATCATTATGTAGTGTCCTTCTTTGTCTTTTCTAATAGTCTTTATTTTAAAGTCTATTTTGTCTGATATGAGAATTGCTACTCCACCTTTCTTTTGGTTGTCATTTGGAATATCTTTTTCCATCCCTACTTTCAGTCTGTATGTGTCTCTAGGTCTGAAGCGGGTCTCTTGTAGACAGCATATATATGGGTCTTGCTTTTGTATCCATTCAGCCAATCTGTGTCTTTTGGTGGGAGCATTTAGTCCATTTACATTTAAGGTAATTATCGATATGTATGTTCCTATTCCCATTTTCTTAATTGTTTTGGGTTTGTTATTGTAGGTCTTTTCCTTCTCTTGTGTTTCTTGCCTGGAGAAGTTCCTTTAGCATTTGTTGTAAAGCTGGTTTGGTGGTGCTGAACTCTCTCAGCTTTTGCTTGTCTGTAAAGGTTTTAATTTCTCCATCAAATCTGAATGAGATCCTTGCTGGGTAGAGTAATCTTGGTTGCAGGTTTTTCTCCTTCATCACTTTAAATATGTCCTGCCAGTCCCTTCTGGCTTGCAGAGTTTCTGCTGAAAGATCAGGTGTTATCCTTATGGGGTTTTCCTTGTGTGTTATTTGTTGTTTTTCCCTTGCTGCTTTTAATATGTTTTCTTTGTATTTAATTTTTGACAGTTTGATTAATATGTATCTTGGCATATTTCTCCTCGGATTTATCCTGTATGGGACTCTCTGTGCTTCCTGGACTTGATTAACTATATCTTTTCCCATATTACGGAAGTTTTCAACTATAATCTCTTCAAATATTTTCTCAGTCCCTTTCTTTTTCTCTTCTTCTTCTGGAACCCCTATAATTTGAACGTTGGTGCGTTTAATGTTGTCCCAGAGGTCTCTGAGACTGTCCTCAGTTCTTTTCATTCTTTTTTCTTTATTCTGCTCTGCAGTAGTTATTTCCACTATTTTATCTTCTAGGTCACTTATCCGTTCTTCTGCCTCAGTTATTCTGCTACTGATCCCTTCTAGAGAATTTTTATTTCATTTATTCTGTTGTTCATCATTGCTTGTTTCATCTTTAATTCTTCAAGGTCCTTGTTAAATGTTTCTTGCATTTTGTCTATTCTATTTCCAAGATTTTGGATCATCTTTACTATCATTATTCTGAATTCCTTTTCAGGTAGACTGCCTATTTCCTGTTCATTTGTTAGGTCTGGTGGGTTTTTATCTTGCTCCTTCATCTGCTGTGTGTTTTTCTGTCTTCTCATTTTGCTTATCTTACTGTGTATGGGGTCTCCTTTTTGAAGGCTGCAGGTTCGTAGTTTCCATGGTTTTTGGTGTCTGTCCCCAGTGGCTAAAGTTGGTTCAGTGGTTTGTGTAGGCTTCCTGGTGGAGGGGACTAGTGCCTGTGTTTTGGTGGATGAGGCTGGATCTTGTCTTTCTGGTGGGCAGGTCCATATATGGTGGTGTGTTTTGGGGTGTCTGTGGACTTATTGTGATTTTAGGCAGCCTCTCTGCTAATGGGTGGCGTTGTGTTCCTGCCTTGCTAGTTGTTTGGCATAGGGTGTCCAGCACTGTAGCTTTCTGTCGTTGAGTGAAGCTGGGTGCTGGTGTTGAGATGGAGATCTCTGGGAGATTTTCACCGTTTGATATTATGTGGAGCTGGGAGGTCTCTTGTGGACCAGTGTCCTGAAGTTGGCTCTTCCACCTCAGAGGCACAGCACTGACTCCTGTCTGCAGCACCAAGAGCCTTTCATCCACACGGCTCAGAATAAAAGGGAGAAAAAGTAGAAAGAAGGAAAGAAAGAAAGAAAGAAGGAAGGAAGGAAAGAAAGGAGGGAGGGAGGGAGAGAGGGAGGAAGGAAGGAAGCAAGGAGGGAAGAAGGAAAGAGAGAAGGAAAGAAAGAAGATAAAATAAAGTAAGATAAAATAAAATAAAGTTATTAAATAAAAAATAATTATTAAGAAAAACAATTTTTTAAAAAAGGAAAAAAACAAACAAAATGGACGGATAGAACCCAAGGACAAATGGTGAAAGCAAAGCTATACAGACAAAATCTCACACAGAAGCATACACATACACACTCACAAAAAGAGGAAAAGGGGAAAAAATCATAAACCTTGCTCTGAAAGGCCACCTCCTCAATTTGGGATGATTCGTTGTCTGTTCATGCATTCCACAGATGCAGGGTACATCAAGTTGATTGTGGAGCTTTAATCCGCTGCTTCTGAGGCTGCTGGGAGAGATTTCCCTTTCTCTTCTTTGTTCTCACATCTCCCGGGGCTCAGCTTTGAATTTCGCCCCGCGTCTGTGTGTAGGTCGCCAGAGGACGTCTGTTCTTCCCTCAGACAGGACGGGGTTAAAGGAGCAGCTGCTTCGGAGACTCTGGCTCACTCAGGCCGGGGGGAAGGGAAGGGTACGGAGTGCGGGGCGAGCCTGCGGCTGCAGACGCCAGCAGGATGTTGCACAAGCCTGAGGAACGTCGTGCGTTCTCCCTGGGAAGTTGTCCCTGGATCCCGGGACCCTGGCAGTGGCGGGCTGCAAGGCTCCCCGGAAGAGGCGAGTGGATAGTGACCTGTGCTCGCACAGAGGCTTCTTGGGAGCGGCAGCAGCTGCCTTAGCGTCTCATGCCCGTCTCTGGGGTCCGCGTTTTTAGCCGTGGCTCGCGCCCGTCTGTGGAGCTCCTTTAAGCAGCTTTTTTTTTTTTTTTTAACATCTTTATTAGAGTATAATTGCTTTACAATGGTGTGTTAGTTTCTGCTTTATAACAAAGTGAATCAGTTATACATATACATATGTTCCCATATCTCTTCCCTCTTGCATCTCCCTTCCTCCCACCCTCCCTATCCCACCCCTCCAGGCGGTCACAAAGCACCGAGCTGATCTCCCTGTGCTATGCGGCTGCTTCCCACTAGCTATCTACCTTACGTTTGGTATTGTACATATGTCCATGCCTCTCTTTCGCTTTGTCACAGCTTACCCTTCACCCTCCCCATATCCTCAAGTCCATTCTCTAGTAGGTCTGTGTCTGTATTCCTGTCTTACCCATAGGTTCTTCATGACATTTTTTTCCCTTAAATTCCATATATATGTGTTAGCATACGGTATTTGTCCTTCTCTTTCTAACTTACTTCACTCTGTATGACAGACTCTCGGTCTATCCACCTCATTACAAATAGCTGAATTTCGCTTCTTTTTATGGCTGAGTAATATTCCATTGTATATATGTGCCACATCTTCTTTATCCATTCTTCTGATGATGGACACTTAGGTTGTCTCCATCTCCGGGCTATTGTAAATAGAGCTGCAATGAACATTGTGGTACATGACTCTTTTTGAATTATGGTTTTCTCAGGATATATGCCCAGTAGTGGGATTGCTCGGTCATACGGTAGTTCTATTTGTAGTTTTTTAAGGAACCTCCATACTGTTCTCCATAGTGGCTGAACCAACTCACATTCCCACCAGCAGTGCAAGAGTGTTCCCTTTTCTCCACACCTTCTCCAGCATTTATTGTTTCTAGATTTTTTGATGATGGCCATTCTGACTGGTGTGAGATGATATCTCATTGTAGTTTTGATTTGCATTTCTCTAATGATTAATGATGTTGAGCATTCTTTCATGTGTTTGTTGGCAGTCTGTATATCTTCTTTGGAGAAATGTCTATTTAGGCCTTCTGCCCATTTTTGGATTGGGTTGTTTGTTTTTTTGTTATTGAGCTGCATGAGCTGCTTATAAATTTTGGAGATTAATCCTTTGTTAGTTGCTTCATTTGCAAATATTTTCTCCCATTCTGAGGGCTGTCTTTTGGTCTTGTTTATGGTTTCCTTTGCTGTGCAAAAGCTTTGAAGTTTCATTAGGTCCCATTTGTTTAGTTTTGTTTTCATTTCCACTTCTCTAAGAGATGGGTCAAAAAGGATCTTTCTGTGATTTATGTCACAGAGTGTTCTGCCTGTGTTTCCGTCTAAGAGTTTGATAGTTTCTGGCCTTACATTTAGGTGTTTAATCCATTTACTCATTTATCAAAGATATGGTGACCATATGTGCGTGGGTTTATCTCTGGGCTTTCTATCCTGTTCCATTGATCTATATTTCTGTTTTTGTGCCAGTACCATACTGTTTTGATTACTGTAGCTTTGTAGTATAGTCTGAAGTCAGGGAGCCTGATTCCTCTAGCTCCGTTTTTCGTTCTCAAGATTGCTTTGGCTATTCAGGGTCTTTTGTGTTTCCATACAAATTGTGAAATTTTTTGTTCTAGTTCTGTGAAAAATGCCAGTGGTAGTTTGATAGGGATTGCATTGAATCTGTAGATTGCTTTCAGTAGTAGAGTCATTTTCACAATGTTGATTCTTCCAATGCAAGAACATGGTATATCTCTCCATCTATTTGTATCATCTTTAATTTCTTTCATCAGTGGCTTATAATTTTCTGTGCACAGATCTTTTGTCTCCTTCGGTAGGTTTATTCCTAGATATTTTATTCTTTTTGTTGCAGTGGTAAATGGGAGTGTTTTCTTGATTTCACTTTCAGATTTTTCATCATTAGTGTATAGGAATGCCAGAGATTTCTGTGCACTAATTTTGTATCCTGCTACTTTACCAAATTCATTGATTAGCTCTAGTAGTTTTCTGGTAGCATCTTTAGGATTCTCTTTGTGTAGTATCATGTCATCTGCAAACAGTGACAGCTTTACTTCTTCTTTTC
>NW_021699595.1:0-7663 GCF_005190385.1 Monodon monoceros
GGGGGAGGGTCCCGCCAGGCCTGCGTCCGGCGCGGGGCCGCGCGTATGCGTGTGCGTGCGCGTGCGGTGATCCCGGTGGCGGGCCCAAGGGGGCGGAGACGCCCGGATGTCCCGTCTCCCCAGTCCCGCAGCCGCGAGGAGCCCGTCGCGCCTGCCCTCTCTGCGAGTCGCAGCCGGTGGCGGTGTGTGGGCACGGTGCGGGTCGCCTCGCTCGGGAGCGTTTCCCTGGGGCGCGAGCCCCGGGAGTCGGACTTAGATGAAGGCGGATCTGGCGAGGACGGAGAGGTTGAGTTTGGGTGGACGGGTCCCTCCGTGCCACGCGGGGGGACCGTCGCACGCGGGCCCTGGCGGCGGGGCCGGGTCGTGGGAGGCCCCAGGGTGGCTGGGGCCGGCCGGCGTCTCAGGCGTCGTGGGACCGCCCTCGTGTGTGTGGCGGTGGGACCCCGCGCTTGTTTTCCTGGTGGCCCGGTCGTGTCTCGGCCCTTCCTCTCCTTGGGCAGCGCTCCACACCCCTGCCCCGTGGCCCCCAACGTGTGTGCGTGCCGCCACCTCCCGGTCGCCGTCGGCCCTCACCCGCCCCCACCCCTCCGCGCGCCCCCTTCCCCGTCTGGGACCGAGCCGGCCTCGCCCACGTGAGGGTGTCACCCCCCGGCCGCCTCGGCTGGCGGCGTCCCCGGGTGGAGTGCTCACGGTTCCCGAGGCGGGGGAGGCGGGCCCGGCGGAGGTGTGAGTGGGGCCCGTGGGGCGGCCGGTGTGCGCGCGGGAGAGTGTTGTCGCGGCCCGGCCGCGGCTCGTGGGTGTTTGGCGGTGGTGGTCCCGAGTCCCGCGAGGGGGGCCCCTGGGGGGGGGGGGGCCCGAGGAGCCCAGTTTGCGCAGGGACCGCCCCTGCGCTGGAGGCCTCTGGCGGTGAGACCCCGTGTGGAGCCCTGGCGGCCGAATCGCGTCCTGGCCCTTAGGATGGCCCCCGGGACCCGTCGCGTCGGCGCAAAAAAAAAAAAAAAAAGCTAATATATGATGACTATCTAATGCTGCCAGACACTGTGCAATGCACTCTGCATAGAAGAATTTATTTATGCCTTATCTTCATAGTGACCCTATAAGGGAAATCTTATGAATCCTATGTCTCATATGAGGAAACCTCATCAAGGAGATATTAAGAAACTTGCTCAAGGTGACAGAGCTAGTAAGTAGGGAAGTATTCAAGCAAGAATCTCCAAGATGATTCCTTAAAAGAAGAACAAAGAGGGGTGACTTCTCCTCCACCGAACTGTGATATTTGAGCCGCAATGGACAAATATATCCACGTACAGAATAGAGAGGCCAGACACAGACACATGGATATGTGGGAGTCTGCCTATGATGGAGGTAGTGTACCAAAGCAATGGGCAAGGATGGGCTATTCAATATGTGGTAGTGGCATTGGCACTATTGTGGGGGGTAGAATTGGAGCTTGACCGCATACCACTTACATAAATAAATTTGAGGTGCATTAAAGATGGATACAACATAGAATTTTAAGAGAAAATATTGAAGAATGTCTTTATGAACTCAGGGTGGAACAATGTCTTAGAGAACCAAAAACACCGTGATGGGAATGTCGGATATATTTAAATGATTCCAAACTAATGACTGTAATGGTTAATTTCACATGTAGACTGGGCTAAGAGATGCCCAGATAGCTGGTAAAGCATTACTTCTGTGTGTTGTGCATGGCTGTTCCGGGAAGAGATTAGCACTTGCATCAGTAGACTGAGTAATGATCGCCTTCACCACTGCAGCTGGGATCACCCAAACCACTGAGAGCCCAAATACATTCAGGAACGGGCCGAGGAAATAGAATTGATTGATTATAGAATAGAGATTTATGACCAGTGAAAGAGTCTCCCAGGGAAAGGAAGGTTTCAAGATTGGTTTAAAGGGATTAATGTAGTGGGAAAAAGTTGATTTCTCCCCAGCCACTTCCTTTTTGACAGAGCCTCAACTGCTCATGTTCGCACTCCTTAAGGGGGACCTGTGTTCAGTGAGGGTTACCTTCCATCCAGCCCAAGAATCTGGTCTATAATCCAATCATTATAACTTCCTTCTGACAAGGCTTAGTTGGAGAAGGGGTATATGACCCTATTATGCCTGATGAAATGGGAGAAAAATTTAGCTGAGATCCTCTACAAAAAGTTTTCCTTTGTTAAAAGAAACACAAAAGAGGAAACAGCTGTTCTTGTTTGTACTTGCTTCTGCTGAATATTGCAGCATGAATATATGATGTCTGGAGCTGCAGTGTCCCACTTGGGACCATAAGGAGAAATTCAGTAAAGTTATTCCCTGTTGCTTTTTGTTTTTTGCACTTCTGTCTTTCGTTTCAGTGGGTTGCCTAAAAGATGGGAGGCAAAATTTCATGGTTAATCCTCCATCTTAAATGAAGGAAATATACTTATTTTTTTGCTAATTGTAAGAATATTATTTGCTCACCACAGAAAATAAAACAATAATGAATTATATGAAGTAGAATTTTATTTTTTAAATAAATTTATTTATTTGTTTGTTTTTATTTTTGGCTGTGTTGGGTCTTTGTTGCTGAGCACGGGCTTTCTCTAGTTGCGGTGAGTGGGGAATACTCTCTTCGTTGCGGTGTGCGGTCTTCTCATTGTCGTGGCTTCTCTTGTTGCGGAGCACAGGCTCTAGGCCCGCGGGCTTCAGTAGTTGTGGCATGTGGGCTCAGTAATTGTGGCACGTGGGCTCAGTGGTTTTGGCTTGTGGGCTGTAGAGCACCGGCTCAGTAGTTGTGGCACACGGGCTTAGTTGCTCCGTGGCATGTGGGATCTTCCCGGGCCAGGGATCGAACCCATGTCCCCTGCATTGGCAGGTGGATTCTTAACCACTGCACCACCAGGGAAGCCCTGAAGTAGAATTTTAAATATCCCTAGCCTCAGTGGTTTTACTATGCATGTAAAATAACTTCTGTCTACAAACACATTAATATTTTTTTTACAAATATTGTACAATATTAAATATCAGTAACTTGCAGCTTTGATTTAATGATATAGAAGTGGAAAGCTTCACAGAGGAGAATATGCTTGAAGAGTCCTAATGGATGATTGATAGCCTACAGGTGGGGAAGGTGAATGACTAGCAGTGGTGATACAGGGAGATTCATGTAAATAGGATGATATTTATATCTGAGAGATCTTGTGCAAAGGCTAACAATGGTGGTCATTTTAGGAGACCAATTAGCATATTAAATGATATAGAGTGAAGAAGTTTATAAGGTGAGTGGTGGGAAATGAAGCTGGAAAGGTGAAACAGTGGATTATTTGAAAAAGGGCACAAATGCCATGCCTAGTGTGAACTTTATAATGTAGAAGGTAGAAGGGTTTTAAAAGCAGTTGATCAAAATGATCAGATGAATGATTTAAAAATAACACAATTTCTCAAGGTCAGACAACTGCAACTTTCAGATGCCAGCCCTGGCATTTAATACTTGGGAAATTATGGACAAGGTATTTAACTACTCTCTGTTTCCTTATTTGCAAAACGGGGACAATGGCAGAAGGGTGGTGAGGATTGAAGGAGAAAGCCCATGTGAAATACCTGGTCCAGGTCCTGGCATATAGTAAGTTTTCAATAAGTACTGGTTTTTCTTTACTGTCTGTCTTTTTTTGGTTGTACTATGGTTGATTAAAAAAACAATCTACGAAAGTATCATTACCCTACTTATGGAGGGAGAGGGTTTGGGAAACTTTTAAAATATTATTTACCTCAAGCCAAGTGAATTTCATTCAGAACTATGTTTGTGAAGTCACTTGACTGTTCCAAATCATTTAGACTCAGAACCTAGAGAACATTGCTCAAATTCAGTTCAACAAACCTGTATTGTGTAATTCCTGGGTAACAGGCAAGTACTGAGCATTAAGGAATATACGAATAAAAATGCATGGACTCTAGCTTCAATGAGATAAATAGACAACTGCGTACAATAGGATGAAAACAGCAGTAGAAGTGTATGTTAACAAGACTGCCCAACTGGTCTCTGGCAAACATTATGATCTGTTTTTCAGAATGTCCTCATTTCCTGTTAAGCAGCAAGAAGTTAGCACCACTGATGTAGAGGTATGCCATCCTTCCAGCATGTTTTCTCATGCCCGCACCTCTGCTGATTGAATGTGTTCACCATGGGATGTGCTCTTTTCTGTGGGAACATAGTGTGAAAACTGCAGTTACACACAAATATTTAAAAACTGGCATATCTAGAAAGCTCTAGCTGGGTTTTTTATATCTCTGTTATAGAAATGATAACAATGCCTAAAATATGAGTTATGCTTCTAGAATACTTCTTAGGCACATTTTCTGAATATAGTTTTTAACTCCTCCTTTTATTTTCATTTTAGTTCTTTTACAGAGCTACCTCACCTGGCAGGAACAGAACAAAATTTGCTGCTGGCCAAGAAAATCCAAACCCAGTGGAAGAAATCTGGACTGGATTCAGCCAAGTTGGTTCATTATGACGTTCTCCTGTCTTACCCTAATGAGACAAATGCCAACTACATATCAATCACGGATGAACATGGAAATGAGGTGATTGTTTTACAATATTGTGTTACTTTCAGGTGTATAGCAAAGTGATTTAGTTTTTTTTAATATATATATATATATTTTCAGATTATTTTCCATTATAGGTTATTATAAGATATTGAATATTGTTTCCTGTGTTATACAGTAAATCTTTGTTGCCTATCTACTTTATATATAGTAGTGTGTATCTGTTAATCCCATACTCCTATTTTCTCCCTCCCCCTCTTCCCTCTTTGGTAATCATAAGTTTATTTTCTATGTCTGTGAGTCTTTCTCTTTTGTATATAGATTCACTTATATTATTTTTTAGATTCCACATATAGGTGATATCATATATTTGTCTTCCTCTTTCTGACTTACTTCACTTCGCATGATATTTTCTAGGTCTGCCCATGTTGCTGCAAATGGCAATTTCATTCTTTTTTATGGCTGACTAATATTCCATTGTATATATAAACCACATCTTATTAAAACAACCATCTGTTGATGGGCACTTGGGTTGTTTCCATGTCTTGGCTATTGTAAATAGTGAACATTTGGGTGTACGTACCTTTTTGAATTAGAGTTTTTGTCTTTTTTGGATATATGCCCAGGAGTAGGATTGCTGAATCATACAGTAGCTCTATTTTTAGTTTTTTAAGGAACCTCCATACTGTTCTCCATAGTGGCTGTACCAATTTACATTCCCACTAACAGTGTAGGGGGGTTCCCTTTTCTCCACACCTTTTCCAGCATTTGTTTTTTTTTAATTTTTTTTGAAGTATAGTTGATTTACAGTGCTATGCCAATCTCTGCTTTACAGCAAAGTGACTCAGTTATACACACAGAGACATTCTTTTTTTTATATTCTTTTCCATTATGGTTTTTTCAAGCATATGTTGTTTGTAGACTTCTTGATGATAGCCATTCTTACCACTGTGAGGTGATACCTCATCGTGGTTTCCATTTACATTTCTCTGATGGTTAGCAATGTTGAGCATCTTTTCCTGTGTCTGTTTGACATCTGTATGTCTTCTTTGGAGAAGTGTCTATTTAGGTCTTTTGCCCACAAAATGCATTATTCCTTAATAGCAATCCGAAATAATTCTAACTTCACGTGTTTCAATTCTTGCTAGATTTTCAATACATCATACCATGAGCCACCACCAGATGGATATGAGAATGTTAAAAATATTGTACCACCCTATAATGCCTTTTCACCACAGGGCACACCAGAGGTAAAATAAAAGACATTTTTTATTCAACTCTTTAAATCTTTTTAAAAGAAACCTATGTAGAGGACTAAAACCAAGATTAGGTGGATCATACATGCTAATTCATACTTTGAGGTTTGATGCTATATACAGCCTTCCTAAAAATAATTTTTAAAAAAGAAAAAGAAAAAAATAAAGAAAATAAGTACATGAAAATTGGACCCTCATAAGCAGATGCCACTCTCTGAAATAATTAAGAAACTGCTGAACATGTCTTTAATTCAGTAATGACAATAGATGGTTTTCAAGCTTTTTTCCTTTGTTCATAGTCTGACTTTGTTATAGATTTATAGATCTGAATTTATAAATCATACCACAGAAATTCTTTAATTAATACCATGGTTGGAAATCAAACATAGTTAGGATTTTAAAAATTACTTTTATTTATCCTATTTCCCATGGTTCAGGATATGCTAATAATTTCCTCAAGACAGAGCACACTGTCTAAAATGTTTTACATATTGTCTTTTTTTTTTTTTTTAACTTTCAGGATACTGAAATATTTTTAAAGACTTCTACAGAATTAGCATGGATCTGTTTATTAAGCCCAAGACAGGAAAGATAACTTTTGATGATGCAGTATTGTGGAGCAAACTTATTCTTTGGTTTTCTCTTTAATTATAGCAGTATTATGTATTTTTATTTTGTTTGATTTTTGTTTTCCTACAGGGGGAGCTTGTATATGTGAACTACGCTCGTACTGAAGACTTTTTCAAACTAGAAAGAGAGATGAATATCAACTGCACTGGAAAAATTGTTATTGCAAGATATGGGAAAATCTTCAGAGGAAGTAAAGTATTGTGTTATCTGCTTTTCTAGAGGGAAAAAGACAGGATATAACCTGTGAATATAAATGATCAGCTTGCAGTATGGTTTCCAAAATTGCTTTATATATATATATATATATACACACACACACACACACACACACGCATATATATATATGTAAATATGCTATTTTCATGGTTGCACAGATAATCCTGGTTTATTTTTGAGGTTTTTTGTTTGTTTTTTTGCTACGTCACATATCTAGAAAGGGAAATTATTCTTAATAGTTTTATTACTAAAGCATGTTATTTTTTATTTAATTGAAGAAATTCTATATAACCTAAAAAATGAAAATCTCCCATGTATTACTCAATTTCATTGCCCAGACATAATCAATCTTAACAGGTCTTTCCAGGCCTATGAAATATGAATATATTATATGAATATGAGTACTCTCCATATACTCATATTACATAATTTTTTTTTTACAAAGAGGGCATTAGATACTATATATTGTATAAGTTTATTTTTTCTCTCAATAACAACTCAAGGGTATTCTTCCATGTCAACACATTGAGAGCTGTATAATAAAGTGGTTAAGAGTATAGGTAGCTAGATCCATACAACCTGGGTTCTGATCTGGTCTGGGCCCCCTATTCTCTAGATCTTTTCCTGTGAGCAAGTTAGTTAACCTCTCTGTGCCAGTGTTTCCTCATATATGAAATAGGAGTGCTAATAATAACACTAATCTCTTAGAATCCACAGTAGGATTAATCGACTTTAGGTTTGAAAGCGCTTAGGATAGTTTCCGGTACTTAGTAATTTCTTGGTAACTGCTTATCAAGTAAATACCTCATTACTTTAGATGGCTATGTAGTATTTCACAGAATTGATAAGCAGTTTATTTAACCATTGCTCTGTTGACAGATCCTTGGCTTGTCTTAAATTTGTTACTATTACAAATAATTATATTGTTGGCATCTTTGTCCATATGTACTTGAACATTCGTGTGAAGATTTTTGTAATATAGATTCATTCCTAGAAGTTGAATGACTAAATCATAATGCACAGTTGAC
>NW_021699596.1:0-1097 GCF_005190385.1 Monodon monoceros
ATCCTTTTGAATAGAATCGAGAAGTGGCCTTTCAAGAATGGAAAGGCCACTTCTCGATTCTATTCAAAAGGATCATCATCTTTTCCTTTCAGTGTTTCATATAGAGGCCCAGCTAGTAGACTGTAGTTAGGGATCCAGAAGCAGCAAACCCTGTCCTCCGAAGGAACCCCTAAGCTGTCTTCTAGTTTTAGAAATGGGTAAGGCTTTAAATTGTTTCTTCCCTTTCCTGGGATGGGCTTCTCCGACCTTCTGTGAGAATGAAGCCCAGGCAGGTCACCGTAGTCTGTGATATTTGAGCTTTGTCTTGGATAACTTCTATCCTTTATTGGCTTGGTAGTCCAGAGGACTCCTTAGTAGGGCTGGCGATCAGAATGTCGTCTGCATATTGAAGGAGTGTTTCCTTTTCCAGAGGTAGAACTTTTAGGTCTTTAGCTGAGCTTTCCCCAAAGATGGTGAGGGAATTTTTGAACCCTTGGGGCAAGACGGCCCAGAAATATCGTTTTAGTTGTATGTTGAGTCCTGCCACTCACAAGCCAAAATTTCTTGTGACTCTGGGACGAATGGAATACAAAAGAAGGCATCATTGAAGACTAATACAGAATACCAAGTCCTGGTGGTTGGTAGAATGAGCAGCAGGGTGTAGGAATTAGGAACTACTGCAGGTATATTCTCGGTGGCTTCACTGACTGTCCTGACATCCTTTACCAGGTCTCCAGCCCAGCAGCCCATGGGGCTCTCGAGGTCAGGCCAATCCCAGGATATGTGTTTCCCTGGGCCGGTCCTATGCAGCACATGGGGCTCTCATTGTCAGGCCCCTCCCAGGACACAGAGCTACCCTTGCAGGAACCGTGGCAGGGCTGGGCACACAGGAACCATGCACATAGCCCTCATTTCAGAGCACTCCCGGCTCACCTGTCACTCAGATCTGACACAGAGCACCTCAGAGCAGGACTTGAACTAAAAAACAGCAGCTCCGACAGGTCTGTGACCCTGGGCATCACTGTGTGCGGCCTCCCTCCACCTGGTCTTCCAGAGACTTCCACTGCACCTGGGGCACCAGGCCTCTGTCTCCACCCACCACCCACCCCTCCTCTCCC
>NW_021699597.1:0-1929 GCF_005190385.1 Monodon monoceros
TTAGTGTTAGCGTTAGGATTAGGATTAGGGGACGGTTTAGGGTAAGGGTTAGGGTTAGGGTTAGGATTAGGGTTTAGGGATGGGTAGGGTTGAGGGTGCAGGTTAGGGTACGACAACGGTTTAGGGTGAGCGTACGTGTTAGGGTACGAGTTAGTGTTAGCGTACGGGTTAGGATTAGGGGACGGGTTAGTGTAAGTCTTCGGGTAAGGGTTAGGGTTAGGGTTAGATTTAGGGGACGGGGACGTTTTAGGGTACAGGTTAGGGTACGACAACGGTTTAGGGTGAGCGTACATGTTAAGGTAAGGGTTAGTGTTAGCGTACGGGTTAGGATTAGGGGACGGGTTAGGGTAAGGTTCGGGTAAGGGTTAGGTTTAGGGTTAGGTTTAGGGGATGGGGACGGTTTAGGGTATAGGTTAGGGTACGACAACTGTTTAGGGCGAGCATACGTGTTAGGGTACGGGTTAGCGTTAGCGTACGGGTTAGGATTAGGGGACGGGTTAGCGTAAGGTTTCGGGTAAGGATTAGGGTTAGGGGACGGGGACGGTTTAGGGTACAGGTTAGGTACGACAACGGTTTAGGGTGAGCGTACGTGTTAAGGTATGTGTTAGTGTTAGCGTACGGGTTAGGAATAGGGGACGGGTTAGGGTAAGGCTTCGGGTAAGGGTTAGGATTAGGGCTAGAGTTAGGTTTAGAGGACGGGGACGGGTACGGTTTAGGGTACAAGTTAAGGTACGACAAAGGTTTAGGGTGAGCGTACGTGTTAGGGTACCGGTTTGTGTTAGCCTACGGGTTAGGATTAGGGGACGGGTTAGGGTAAGGTTTTGGGTAAGGGTAAGGATTAGGCTTAGGGATAGGATTAGGGGACGGGTTAGGGTAAGGCTTCGGCTAAGTGTTAGGGTTAGGGTTAGGGTTAGCGTTAGGGGACGGGGACCGTTTAGGGTACAGGTTAGGGTACGACAATGTTTTATGGTGAGCGTACGTGTTATGGTACGGGTTATTGTTAGCGTACGGGTTAGGATTAGGGGACGGGTTAGAGTAAGGTTTCAGGTAAGGTTTAGGGTCAGGGTTAGGGTTAGGGTTAGGGGGACAGGGACGGCTTAGGGTACAGGTTAGGTTCCGACAATGATTTAGGATGAACGTACGTGTTAGGGTATGGGTTAGTGTTAGCGTACCGGTTAGGATTAGGGGACGGGTTAGGGTAAGGCTTCGGCTAAGTGTTAGGGTTAGGGTTAGGTGACGGGGACAGTTTAGGGTACAGGTTCGGGTACGACAACGTTTTAGGGTGAACGTACGTGTTACAGTATGGGTTAGTGTTAGCGTACGGGTTAGGATTAGGTGACAGGTTAGGGTAAGGCTTCGGGTAAGGGTTAAGGTTAGTGTTAGGGTTAGCGTTAGGCTCTAGGGGCCGGGACGGTATAGGGTACAGGTTAGGGTACGTCAACAGTTTAGGTTGAGCGTACGTGTTAGGGTACGGCTTAGTGTTAGCATACGGGTTAGGATTAGGGGACGTGTTAGGGTAAGGCTTCGGGTAAGGTTTATAGTTAGAGTTAGGGTTAGGGTTAGGGTTGGGGACGGGGACGGTTTAGGGTACAGGTTAGTGTACGACAACTGTTTAGGGTGAGCATACGTGTTAGGGTACGGGTTAGCGTTAGCGTACGGGTTAGGATTAGGGGACGGGTTAGCGTAAGGCTTCAGGTAAGGATTAGGGTTAGGGGACGGGGACGGTTTAGGGTAAAGGTTAGGTACGACAACGGTTTAGGGTGAGCGTACGTGTTAAGGTATGGGTTAGTGTTAGCGTACGGTTTAGGATTAGGGGACGGGTTAGGGTAAGGCTTCGGGTTAGGGTTAGGGCTAGGGTTAGGGTTAGAGGACGGGGACGGGTACGGTTTAGGGTACAGGTTAGGGTACGACAAAGGTTTAGGGTGAGCG